>NW_026910185.1:0-35211 GCF_963691925.1 Scomber scombrus
TTCCAAACTGGGCAAAAATTGAATAAAACGACAGGGCCGGTAGTGTCGAAAACGTCAAAAATGGGGATTTTCCCAAAACTTGCTAAAAGTGGCCGGGAGGCGGGATGAGTGAGCAAAATCAAGCACAGTTGATGTGTAATGTGAAAATTGTGAAGGATTTTACAAACCAGGCAAAAATTGAAAAAAACGACAGGGCCGGTAGTGTCGAAAACGTCAAAAATGGGGATTTTCCCAAAACTTGCTAAAAGGGGCCGGGGGGCGGCCTCAGTGAAAAACGAGCAAAATCAAGCACATTTGGGGCGTTTTGTGAAAATTTTGAAGGATTTTCTAAAGTGGGCAAAAATGTTAAAAAACGATAGGGCCGGTAGTGTCGAAAAAGTCAAAAATGGGGATTTTCCCAAAACTTGCTAAAAGTGGCCGGGGGGCGGGATGAGTGAAAAACGAGCAAAATCAAGCACAGTTGGGGTGTTTTGTGAAAATTGTGAAGGATTTTCCAAAGTTGACAAAAATTTTAAAAAACGACAGGCCCGTTAGTGTCGAAAAAGTCAAAAATGGGGATTGTCCCAAAACTTGCTAAAAGTGGCCGGGGGGCGGGATGAGTGAAAAACGAGCAAAATCAAGCACAGTTTGGGCGTTTTGTGAAAATTGTGAAGGATTTTCCAAAGTGGGCAAAATTTTAAAAGGTGACAGGGCCGGTAGTGTCGAAAAAGTCAAAAATGGGGATTTTCCCAAAACCTGCTAAAAGTGGCCAGGGGGCGGGATGAGTGAGCAAAATCAAGCACAGTTGATGTGTAATGTGAAAATTGTGAAGGATTTTCCAAACCGGGCAAAAATTGAATAAAACGACAGGGCCGGTAGTGTCGAAAATGTCAAAAATGGGGATCCCAAAACTTGCTAAAAGTGGCCGGGGGGCGGGATGAGTGAAAAACGAGCAAAATCAAGCACAGTTGGGGGGGTATTTTGTGAAAATTGTGAAGGATTTTCCAAAGTGGGCAAAAATGTTAAAAGGCGACAGGGCCGGTAGTGTCGAAAAAGTCAAAAATGGGGATTTTCCCAAAACCTGCTAAAAGTGGCCGGGGGGCGGGATGAGTGAGCAAAATCAAGCACAGTTGATGTGTAATGTGAAAATTGTGTAGGATTTTCCAAACCAGGCAAAATTTGAAAAAAACGACAGGTCCGGTAGTGTCGAAAAAGTCAAAAATGGGGATTTTCCCAAACCTTGCTAAAAGGGGCCAGGGGGGGCGGGATGAGTGAGAAAGGAGCAAAATCAAGCACAGTTTGGGTATTTTGTGAAAATTGTGAAGGATTTTCCAAAGTGGTCAAAAATTTTAAAAGGCCACAGGGCCGGTAGTGTCGAAAAAGTCAAAAATGGGGATTTTCCCAAAACTTGCTAAAAGTGGCCGGGGGGCGGGATGAGTGAGCAAAATCAAGCACAGTTGATGTGTAATGTGAAAATTGTGAAGGATTTTCCAAACCAGGCAAAAATTGAAAAAAACGACAGGTCCGGTAGTGTCGAAAAAGTCAAAAATGGGGATTTTCCCAAAACTTGATAAAAGGGGCCAGGGGGGCGGGCTGAGTGAAAAACGAGCAAAATCAAGCACAGTTGGGGCGTTTTGTGAAAATTGTGAAGGATTTTCCAAAGTGGGCAAAAATTTAGAAAAACGACAGGGCCGTTAACGGTCGAAAAAGTCAAAAATGGCGATTTTCCCAAAACTTGCTAAAAGGGGTCAGGGGGGCGGGCTGTGTGAAAAACGAGAAAAATAAAGCACAGTTGGGGCATTTGTGAAAATTGTGAAGGATTTTCCAAAGTGGGCAAAAATTGAAAGAAACGACAGGGCGTTTAAGGGTCGAAAAAGTCAAAAATGGGGATTTTCCCAAAACTTGCTAAAAGCGGCCAGGGGGCGGGCTGAGTGAAAAACAAGCAAAATCAAGCACAGTTGGGGCGTTTTGTGAAAATTGTGAAGGATTTTCCAAAGTGGGCAAAAATTTTAAAAAAAACGACAGGGCCGTTAAGTGTCGAAAAAGTCAAAAATGGGGATTTTCCCAAAACTTGATAAAAGGGGCCAGCGGAGCGGGCTGAGAGAAAAACGAGCAAAATCAAGCACAGTTGGGGCGTTTTGTGAAAATTGTGAAGGATTTTCCAAAGTGGGCAAAAATTTAAAAAAAAGACAGGGCTGGTAGTGTCGAAAAAGTCAAAAATGGGGATTTTCCCAAAACTTGATAAAAGGGGCCAGGGGGGCGGGCTGAGTGAAAAACGAGCAAAATCAAGCACAGTTGGGGCGTTTTGTGAAAATTGTGAAGGATTTTCCAAAGTGGGCAAAAATTGAAAGAAACGACAGGGCGTTTAAGGGTCGAAAAAGTCAAAAATGGGGATTTTCCCAAAACTTGATAAAAGGGGCCAGGGGGGCGGGCTGAGTGAAAAACGAGCAAAATCAAGCACAGTTGGGGCGTTTTGTGAAAATTGTGAAGGATTTTCCAAAGTGAGCAAAAATTTTAAAAAAACGACAGGGCCGTTAAGTGTCGAAAAAGTCAAAAATGGGGATTTTCCCAAAACTTGATAAAAGGGGCCAGCGGAGCGGGCTGAGAGAAAAACGAGCAAAATCAAGCACAGTTGGGGCGTTTTGTGAAAATTGTGAAGGATTTTCCAAAGTGGGCAAAAATTTAAAAAAAAGACAGGGCTGGTAGTGTCGAAAAAGTCAAAAATGGGGATTTTCCCAAAACTTGATAAAAGGGGCCAGGGGGGCGGGCTGAGTGAAAAACGAGCAAAATCAAGCACAGTTGGGGCGTTTTGTGAAAATTGTGAAGGATTTTCCAAAGTGGGCAAAAATTGAAAGAAACGACAGGGCGTTTAAGGGTCGAAAAAGTCAAAAATGGGGATTTTCCCAAAACTTGATAAAAGGGGCCAGGGGGGCGGGCTGAGTGAAAAACGAGCAAAATCAAGCACAGTTGGGGCGTTTTGTGAAAATTGTGAAGGATTTTCCAAAGTGAGCAAAAATTTTAAAAAAACGACAGGGCCGTTAAGTGTCGAAAAAGTCAAAAATGGGGATTTTCCCAAAACTTGATAAAAGGGGCCAGCGGAGCGGGCTGAGAGAAAAACGAGCAAAATCAAGCACAGTTGGGGTGTTTTGTGAAAATTGTGAAGGATTTTCCAAAGTGGGCAAAAATTTAAAAAAAAGACAGGGCTGGTAGTGTCGAAAAAGTCAAAAATGGGGATTTTCCCAAAACTTGATAAAAGGGGCCAGGGGGGCGGGCTGAGTGAAAAACGAGCAAAATCAAGCACAGTTGGGGCGTTTTGTGAAAATTGTGAAGGATTTTCCAAAGTGGGCAAAAAATTAGAAAAACGACAGGGCCGTTAACGGTCGAAAAAGTCAAAAATGGCGATTTTCCCAAAACTTGCTAAAAGGGGTCAGGGGGGCGGGCTGTGTGAAAAACGAGAAAAATCAAGCACAGTTGGGGCATTTGTGAAAATTGTGAAGGATTTTCCAAAGTGGGCAAACATTGAAAGAAACGACAGGGTCGTTAAGGGTCGAAAAAGTCAAAAATGGGGATTTTCCCAAAACTTGATAAAAGGGGCCAGGGGGGCGGGCTGAGTGAAAAACGAGCAAAATCAAGCACAGTTGGGGCGTTTTGTGAAAATTGTGAAGGATTTTCCAAACCGGGTAAAAATTGAAAAAAACGACAGGGCCGGTAGTGTCAAAAAAGTCAAAAATGGGGATCTTCCCAAACCTTGCTAAAAGTGGCCAGAGTGGCTGAGTGAAAAAGGAGCAAAATCAAGCACAGTTGGGGCGTTGTGTGAAAATTATGAAGGATTTTCCAAAGTGGGCAAAAATTGAAAAAGTTGACTCATTGTGTTCAGAGTGAAATAAGGGCAATGCACAAGCAAGCTACATATAGGGGATCTGTGAGAAGATATAATACGTTTTGTATCGAAAGTGTGGTTCACGTGGGGGGGATGGACACATTAGCCCGGGAAAGAGCCAGGTTCCCATAACAAACACCTAATTGGTAATTTTGAAGTGTTACACGTTTAGTCTGGAAGGTGTGTTTCGCGTAGAAAGGCACATAAGCACGGGAAAGAGAGCACACATGGTCAGTCTGAAAGGGGTTCACGTGGGGTGGAGTGTGTGTGTTTGTGTGTGTGCGTTAGTGTGCGTGTATGTGCGTGCGTGTGTGTGTGTGTGTGTATGCATGTATGTGTTTGTATGTGTGTGTGTGTGTGTGTGTGTGTGTGTGTGTGTGTGTGTGTGTGTGTGTGTGTGTGTGTGTGTGTGTGCGTGCGTGCGTGTAGGTGTGTTTATGTGTGCGTGTGGTGGTGGTGGTGGATTTGTGGTTGTGTACTATCTGATGAATGAACACAATCACCCATTCATTTCCTATGGCGGTCATTTTTGACCGGGAACACCACAGGTGTTACAAAGTTGACTAAACAACTCAAAATTCAATGAAAGTAGTGATCAGCAATTGTATATATTCAAATGCCTAGTGTGGAGGATACATGCCCTTGAGACAATAAAATGTAAAACACAATATTTATGATTGATCAAAATGGAAATCGGTCAGATTTGACCCGAACACGACAGGAAGGTTAAATCGTCTTTTCTCACCAAGCTCATCGAAATGCACACTGAATCACTTATTCTGTCTGGAAATCCAGTAAAAAGCCAGATAGTGCAGAATTCACCGCATTGAACTGTTTCTGTTGATAAAACAGCATTTCCAGCAGTTCTGTTAAGAGAATGGCTTAGAAATATGTTTTTATGGCTTAAATCGTCTTTTCTCACCAAGATCATCCAAATGCACACAGAATCACTTATTCTGTTTGGAAATCCACAAAAAACCCAGATAATGCAGAATTCACCGCATTGAACTGTTTCTGTTGATAAAACAGCATTTCCAGCAGTTCTGTTAAGAGAATGGCTTACAAATATGTTTTTATGGCTTAAAACGTCTTTTCTCAACAAGATCAGACAACACTTATCCTGTCCAGAAATCCACAAAAAACCCAGATAATGCAGAATTCACCGCATTGAACTGTTTCTGTTGATAAAACAGCATTTCCAGCAGTTCTGTTAAGAGAATGGCTTAGAAATATGTTTTTATGGCTTAAAACGTCTTTTCTCACCAAGATCATCCAAATGCACACAGAATCACTTATTCTGTTTGGAAATCCACAAAAAACCCAGATAATGCAGGATTCACCACAATGAACTGTTTCTGTTGATAAAACAGCATTTCCAGCAGTTCTGTTAAGAGAATGGCTTACAAATATGTTTTTATGGCTTTAAAACGTCTTTTCTCACCAAGATCAGACAAAATCACTTATCCTGTCTGGAAATCCGCAAAAAACCCAGATAATGCAGAATTCACCGCATTGAACTGTTTCTGTTGATAAAACAGCATTTCCAGCAGTTCAGTTAAGAGAATGGCTTACAAATATGTTTTTATGGCTTAAAACGTCTTTTCTCACCAAGATCATCCAAATGCACACAGAATCACTTATTCTGTTTGGAAATCCACAAAAAACCCAGATAATGCAGGATTATCCACAATGAACTGTTTCTGTTGATAAAAACGGCTGTTTTAGCAGCTCTGTTAAGAGAATGTATTACAAATATAGTTTTAATGCTTAAATCGTCTTTTCTCACCAAGCTCATCCAAATGCACACTGAATCACTTATTCTGTCTGGAAATCCACAAAAAAAACAGAAAATGCAGAATTTACCACATTGAACTGTTTCTGTTGATAAAACAGCATTTCCAGCAGTTCTGTTAAGAGAATGGCTTACAAATATGTTTTTATGGCTTAAAACGTCTTTTCTCAACAAGATCAGACAACACTTATCCTGTCCAGAAATCCACAAAAAACCCAGATAATGCAGAATTCACCGCATTGAACTGTTTCTGTTGATAAAACAGCATTTCCAGCAGTTCTGTTAAGAGAATGGCTTAGAAATATGTTTTTATGGCTTAAAACGTCTTTTCTCACCAAGATCATCCAAATGCACACAGAATCACTTATTCTGTTTGGAAATCCACAAAAAACCCAGATAATGCAGGATTCACCACAATGAACTGTTTCTGTTGATAAAACAGCATTTCCAGCAGTTCTGTTAAGAGAATGGCTTACAAATATGTTTTTATGGCTTTAAAACGTCTTTTCTCACCAAGATCAGACAAAATCACTTATCCTGTCTGGAAATCCGCAAAAAACCCAGATAATGCAGAATTCACCGCATTGAATTGTTTCTGTTGATAAAACAGCATTTCCAGCAGTTCAGTTAAGAGAATGGCTTACAAATATGTTTTTATGGCTTAAAACGTCTTTTCTCACCAAGATCATCCAAATGCACACAGAATCACTTATTCTGTCTGGAAATCCACAAAAAACCCAGATAATGCAGGATTCACCACAATGAACTGTTTCTGTTGATAAAACGGCTGTTTTAGCAGCTCTGTTAAGAGAATGGCTTACAAATATGTTTTTATGGCTTAAAACGTCTTTTCTCACCAAGATCATCCAAATGCACACAGAATCACTTATTCTGTCTGGAAATCCACAAAAAACCCAGATAATGCAGGATTCACCACAATGAACTGTTTCTGTTGATAAAACGGCTGTTTTAGCAGCTCTGTTAAGACAATGTATTACAAACATATTTTTATTGCTTTAATCGTCTTTTCTCATCAAGATCATCCAAATGCACACTGAATCACTTATTCTGTCTGGAAATCCACAAAAAACCCAGATAATGCAGGATTCACCACAATGAACTGTTTCTGTTGATAAAACGGCTGTTTTAGCAGTTCTGTTAAGAGAATGGCTTACAAATATGTTTTTATGGCTTAAAACGTCTTTTCTCACCAAGATGATCCAAATGCACACAGAATCACTTATTCTGTCTGGAAATCTACAAAAAACCCAGATAATGCAGGATTCACCACAATGAACTGTTTCTGTTGATAAAACGGCTGTTTTAGCAGCTCTGTTAAGAGAATGGCTTACAAATATGTTTTTATGGCTTAAAACGTCTTTTCTCACCAAGATCATCCAAATGCACACAGAATCACTTATTCTGTCTGGAAATCCACAAAAAAACCAGATAATGCAGGATTCACCACAATGAACTGTTTCTGTTGATAAAACGGCTGTTTTAGCAGTTCTGTTAAGACAATGTATTACAAACATATTTTTATTGCTTTAATCGTCTTTTCTCATCAAGATCATCCAAATGCACACTGAATCACTTATTCTGTCTGGAAATCCACAAAAAACCCAGATAATGCAGGATTCACCACAATGAACTGTTTCTGTTGATAAAACGGCTGTTTTAGCAGCTCTGTTAAGAGAATGTATTACAAACATATTTTTATTGCTTTAATCGTCTTTTCTCATCAAGATCATCCAAATGCACACTGAATCACTTATTCTGTCTGGAAATCCACAAAAAACCCAGATAATGCAGAATTCACCGCATTGAACTGTTTCTGTTGATAAAACAGCATTTCCAGCAGTTCTGTTAAGAGAATGGCTTACAAATATGTTTTTATGGCTTAAAACGTCTTTTCTCACCAAGATCATCCAAATGCACACTGAATCACTTATTCTGTCTGGAAATCCACAAAAAACCCAGATAATGCAGGATTCACCACAATGAACTGTTTCTGTTGATAAAACGGCTGTTTTAGCAGCTCTGTTAAGAGAATGGCTTACAAATATGTTTTTATGGCTTAAAACGTCTTTTCTCACCAAGATCATCCAAATGCAAACTGAATCACTTATTCTGTCTGGAAATCCACAAAAAACCCAGATAATGCAGGATTCACCACAATGAACTGTTTCTGTTGATAAAACAGCTGTTTTAGCAGCTCTGTTAAGACAATGTATTACAAACATATTTTTATTGCTTTAATCGTCTTTTCTCACCAAGATCAGACAAAATCACTTATCCTGTCTGGAAATCCACAAAAAACCCAGATAATGCAGAATTCACCGCATTGAACTGTTTCTCTTGATAAAACAGCATTTCCAGCAGTTCTGTTAAGAGAATGGCTTACAAATATGATTTTATGGCTTAAAACGTCTTTTCTCACAAAGATCACACAAAATCACTTATTCTGTCTGGAAATCCACAAAAAACCCAGATAATGCAGAATTCACCACATTGAACTGTTTCTGTTGATAAAACGGCTGTTTTAGCAGCTCTGTTAAGAGAATTGCTTACAAATATGTTTTTATGGCTTAAAACGTCTTTTCTCACCAAGATCATCCAGTGGGCAAAATTTGAAAAAAAACGACAGGGCCGTTAAGGGTCGAAAAAGTCAAAAATGGGGATTTTCACAAAACTTCCTAAAAGGGGACAGGGGGTCGGGCTGAGTGAAAAACGAGCAAAATCAAGCACAGTTGGGGCGTTTTGTGAAAATTGTGAAGGATTTTCCAAAGTGGGCAAAAATTTTAAAAAAAACGACAGGGCCGTTAAGGGTCGAAAAAGTCAAAAATGGGGATTTTCCCAAAACTTCCTAAAAGGGGACAGGGGGGCGGGCTGAGTGAGAAAGGAGCAAAATCAAGCACAGTTGGGGCGTTTTGTGAAAATTGTGTAGGATTTTCCAAAGTGGGCAAAAATTTAAAAAAACGACAGGGCCGTTAAGGGTCGAAAAAGTCAAAAATGGGGATTTTCCCAAACTTTGCTAAAACGGGCAAGGGGGGCGGGCTGAGTGAAAAACGAGCAAAATCAAGCACAGTTGGGGCGTTTTGTGAAAATTGTGAAGGATTTTCCAAAGTGGGCAAAAATTTAAAAAAAAGACAGGTCCGGTAGTGTCGAAAAAGTCAAAAATGGGTATTTTCCCAAAACTTGCTAAAAATGGCCGGGGGGTGGGATGAGTGAAAAACGAGCAAAATCAAGCACAGTTGGGGCGTTTTGTGAAAATTGTGAAGGATTTTCCAAAGTGGGCAAAAATTTTAAAAGGCCACAGGGCCGGTAGTGTCGAAAAAGTCAAAAATGGGGATTTTCCCAAAACCTGCTAAAAGTGGCCGGGGGGCGGGATGAGTGAGCAAAATCAAGCACAGTTGATGTGTAATGTGAAAATTGTGAAGGATTTTCCAAACCGGGCAAAAATTTAATAAAACGACAGGGACGGTAGTGTCGAAAATGTCAAAAATGGGGATTTTCCCAAAACTTGCTAAAAGGGGCCGGGGGGCGGCCTCAGTGAAAAACAAGCAAATTCAAGCACATTTGGGGCGTTTTGTGAACATTTTGAAGGATTTTCCAAAGTGGGCAAAAATGTTAAAAAACGATAGGGCCGGTAGTGTCGAAAAAGTCAAAAATGGGGACTTTTCCAAAACTTGCTAAAAGTGGCCGGGGGGCGGGATGAGTGTAAAACGAGCAAAATCAAGCACAGTTGGGGCGTTTTGTGAAAATTGTGAAGGATTTTCCAAAGTTGGCAAAAATGTAAAAAAACGATAGGGCCGGTAGTGTCGAAAAAGTCAAAAATGGGGATTTTCCCAAAACTTGCTAAAAGTGGCCAGGGGGCGGGATGAGTGTAAAACGAGCAAAATCAAGCACAGTTGGGGCGTTTTGTGAAAATTGTGAAGGATTTTCCAAAGTTGGCAAAAATCTAAAAAAAACGACAGGCCCGTTAGTGTCGAAAAAGTCAAAAATGGGGATTTTTCCAAACCTTGCTAAAAGGGGCCAGGGGGGTGGGATGAGTGAGAAAGGAGCAAAATCAAGCACAGTTTGGGTATTTTGTGAAAATTGTGAAGGATTTTCCAAAGTGGGCAAAAATTTTAAAAGGCCACAGGGCCGGTAGTGTCGAAAAAGTCAAAAATGGGGATTTTCCCAAAACTTGCTAAAAGTGGCCGGGGGGCGGGATGAGTGAGCAAAATCAAGCACAGTTGATGTGTAATGTGAAAATTGTGAAGGATTTTCCAAACCGGGCAAAAATTGAATAAAACGACAGGGCCGTTAGTGTCGAAAATGTCAAAAATGGGGATTTTCCCAAAACTTGCTAAAAGTGGCCGGGGGGCGGGATGAGTGAAAAACGAGCAAAATCAAGCAAAGTTTGGGCGTTTTGTTAAAATTGTGAAGGATTTTCCAAAGTGGGCAAAAATTTTAAAAGGCCACAGGGCCGGTAGTGTCGAAAAAGTCAAAAATGGGGATTTCCCCAAAACTTGCTAAAAATGGCGGGGGGGCGGGATTAGTGAAAAACGAGCAAAATCAAGCACAGTTGATGTGTAATGTGAAAATTGTGAAGGATTTTCCAAACCGGGCAAAAATTGAATAAAACGACAGGGCCGGTAGTGTCGAAAATGTCAAAAATGGGGATTTTCCCAAAACTTGCTAAAAGTGGCCGGGGGGCGGGATGAGTGAAAAACGAGCAAAATCAAGCAAAGTTTGGGCGTTTTGTTAAAATTGTGAAGGATTTTCCAAAGTGGGCAAAAATTTTAAAAGGCCACAGGGCCGGTAGTGTCGAAAAAGTCAAAAATGGGGATTTCCCCAAAACTTGCTAAAAATGGCGGGGGGGCGGGATTAGTGAAAAACGAGCAAAATCAAGCACAGTTGATGTGTAATGTGAAAATTGTGAAGGATTTTCCAAACCGGGCAAAAATTGAATAAAACGACAGGGCCGGTAGTGTCGAAAATGTCAAAAATGGGGATTTTCCCAAAACTTGCTAAAAGTGGCCGGGGGACAGGCTGAGTGAAAAACGAGCAAAATCAAGCACATTTGGGGCGTTTTGTGAAAATTGTGAAGGATTTTCCAAAGTGGGCAAAAATTTAAAAAAAAGACATGTCCGGTAGTGTCGAAAAAGTCAAAAATGGGTATTTTCCCAAAACTTGCTAAAAATGGCCGGGGGGTGGGATGAGTGAAAAACGAGCAAAATCAAGCACAGTTGGGGCGTTTTGTGAAAATTGTGAAGGATTTTCCAAAGTGGGCAAAAATTTTAAAAGGCCACAGGGCCGGTAGTGTCGAAAAAGTCAAAAATGGAGATTTTCCCAAAACCTGCTAAAAGTGGCCGGGGGGCGGGATGAGTGAGCAAAATCAAGCACAGTTGATGTGTAATGTGAAAATTGTGAAGGATTTTCCAAACCGGGCAAAAATTTAATAAAACGACAGGGACGGTAGTGTCGAAAATGTCAAAAATTGGGATTTTCCCAAAACTTGCTAAAAGGGGCCGGGGGGCGGCCTCAGTGAAAAACAAGCAAATTCAAGCACATTTGGGGCGTTTTGTGAACATTTTGAAGGATTTTCCAAAGTGGGCAAAAATGTTAAAAAACGATAGGGCCGGTAGTGTCGAAAAAGTCAAAAATGGGGATTTTCCCAAAACTTGCTAAAAGTGGCCGGGGGGCGGGATGAGTGTAAAACGAGCAAAATCAAGCACAGTTGGGGCGTTTTGTGAAAATTGTGAAGGATTTTCCAAAGTTGGCAAAAATGTAAAAAAACGATAGGGCCGGTAGTGTCGAAAAAGTCAAAAATGGGGATTTTCCCAAAACTTGCTAAAAGTGGCCGGGGGGCGGGATGAGTGTAAAACGAGCAAAATCAAGCACAGTTGGGGCGTTTTGTGAAAATTGTGAAGGATTTTCCAAAGTGGGCAAAAATCTAAAAAAAAACGACAGGCCCGTTAGTGTCGAAAAAGTCAAAAATGGGGATTTTTCCAAACCTTGCTAAAAGGGGCCAGGGGGGTGGGATGAGTGAGAAAGGAGCAAAATCAAGCACAGTTTGGGTATTTTGTGAAAATTGTGAAGGATTTTCCAAAGTGGGCAAAAATTTTAAAAGGCCACAGGGCCGGTAGTGTCGAAAAAGTCAAAAATGGGGATTTTCCCAAAACTTGCTAAAAGTGGCCGGGGGGCGGGATGAGTGAGCAAAATCAAGCACAGTTGATGTGTAATGTGAAAATTGTGAAGGATTTTCCAAACCGGGCAAAAATTGAATAAAACGACAGGGCCGGTAGTGTCGAAAATGTCAAAAATGGGGATTTTCCCAAAACTTGCTAAAAGTGGCCGGGGGGCGGGATGAGTGAAAAACGAGCAAAATCAAGCAAAGTTTGGGCGTTTTGTTAAAATTGTGAAGGATTTTCCAAAGTGGGCAAAAATTTTAAAAGGCCACAGGGACGGTAGTGTCGAAAAAGTCAAAAATGGGGATTTCCCAAAACTTGCTAAAAATGGCGGGGGGGCGGGATTAGTGAAAAACGAGCAAAATCAAGCACAGTTGATGTGTAATGTGAAAATTGTGTAGGATTTTCCAAACCAGGCAAAATTTGAAAAAAACGACAGGTCCGGTAGTGTCGAAAAAGTCAAAAATGGGGATTTTCCCAAAACTTGCTAAAAATGGCCGGGGGGTGGGATGAGTGAAAAACGAGCAAAATCAAGCACAGTTGGGGCGTTTTGTGAAAATTGTGAAGGATTTTCCAAAGTGGGCAAAAATTTTAAAAGAACGACAGGGCCGTTAAGGGTCGAAAAAGTCAAAAATGGGGATTTTCCCAAAACTTCCTAAAAGGGGACGGGGGGCGGGCTGAGTGAGAAAGGAGCAAAATCAAGCACAGTTGGGGCGTTTTGTGAAAATTGTGTAGGATTTTCCAAAGTGGGCAAAAATTTAAAAAAACGACAGGGCCGTTAAGGGTCGAAAAAGTCAAAAATGGGGATTTTCCCAAACTTTGCTAAAACGGGCAAGGGGGGCGGGCTGAGTGAAAAACGAGCAAAATCAAGCACAGTTGGGGCGTTTTGTGAAAATTGTGAAGGATTTTCCAAAGTGGGCAAAAATTTAAAAAAAAGACAGGTCCGGTAGTGTCGAAAAAGTCAAAAATGGGTATTTTCCCAAAACTTGCTAAAAATGGCCGGGGGGTGGGATGAGTGAAAAACGAGCAAAATCAAGCACAGTTGGGGCGTTTTGTGAAAATTGTGAAGGATTTTCCAAAGTGGGCAAAAATTTTAAAAGGCCACAGGGCCGGTAGTGTCGAAAAAGTCAAAAATGGGGATTTTCCCAAAACCTGCTAAAAGTGGCCGGGGGGCGGGATGAGTGAGCAAAATCAAGCACAGTTGATGTGTAATGTGAAAATTGTGAAGGATTTTCCAAACCGGGCAAAAATTTAATAAAACGACAGGGACGGTAGTGTCGAAAATGTCAAAAATGGGGATTTTCCCCAAAACTTGCTAAAAGGGGCCGGGGGGCGGCCTCAGTGAAAAACAAGCAAATTCAAGCACATTTGGGGCGTTTTGTGAACATTTTGAAGGATTTTCCAAAGTGGGCAAAAATGTTAAAAAACGATAGGGCCGGTAGTGTCGAAAAAGTCAAAAATGGGGATTTTCCCAAAACTTGCTAAAAGTGGCCGGGGGGCGGGATGAGTGTAAAACGAGCAAAATCAAGCACAGTTGGGGCGTTTTGTGAAAATTGTGAAGGATTTTCCAAAGTTGGCAAAAATGTAAAAAAACGATAGGGCCGGTAGTGTCGAAAAAGTCAAAAATGGGGATTTTTCCAAACCTTGCTAAAAGGGGCCAGGGGGGTGGGATGAGTGAGAAAGGAGCAAAATCAAGCACAGTTTGGGTATTTTGTGAAAATTGTGAAGGATTTTCCAAAGTGGGCAAAAATTTTAAAAGGCCACAGGGCCGGTAGTGTCGAAAAAGTCAAAAATGGGGATTTTCCCAAAACTTGCTAAAAGTGGCCGGGGGGCGGGATGAGTGAGCAAAATCAAGCACAGTTGATGTGTAATGTGAAAATTGTGAAGGATTTTCCAAACCGGGCAAAAATTGAATAAAACGACAGGGCCGGTAGTGTCGAAAATGTCAAAAATGGGGATTTTCCCAAAACTTGCTAAAAGTGGCCGGGGGGCGGGATGAGTGAAAAACGAGCAAAATCAAGCAAAGTTTGGGCGTTTTGTTA
Organism: Scomber scombrus; assembly: GCF_963691925.1. Lineage (NCBI taxonomy): Eukaryota > Metazoa > Chordata > Actinopteri > Scombriformes > Scombridae > Scomber > Scomber scombrus. Next base: position 13,870 of record NW_026910185.1, read on the forward strand.
AAATTGTGAAGGATTTTCTAAAGTGGGCAAAAATTTTAAAAGGCCACAGGGACGGTAGTGTCGAAAAAGTCAAAAATGGGGATTTCCCCAAAACTTGCTAAAAGTGGCCGGGGGGCGGGATGAGTGAAAAACGAGCAAAATCAAGCAAAGTTTGGGCGTTTTGTTAAAATTGTGAAGGATTTTCCAAAGTGGGCAAAAATTTTAAAAGGCCACAGGGACGGTAGTGTCGAAAAAGTCAAAAATGGGGATTTCCCCAAAACTTGCTAAAAATGGCGGGGGGGCGGGATTAGTGAAAAACGAGCAAAATCAAGCACAGTTGATGTGTAATGTGAAAATTGTGTAGGATTTTCCAAACCAGGCAAAATTTGAAAAAAACGACAGGTCCGGTAGTGTCGAAAAAGTCAAAAATGGGGATTTTCCCAAAACTTGCTAAAAATGGCCGGGGGGTGGGATGAGTGAAAAACGAGCAAAATCAAGCACAGTTGGGGCGTTTTGTGAAAATTGTGAAGGATTTTCCAAAGTGGGCAAAAATTTTAAAAGAACGACAGGGCCGTTAAGGGTCGAAAAAGTCAAAAATGGGGATTTTCCCAAAACTTCCTAAAAGGGGACAGGGGGGCGGGCTGAGTGAGAAAGGAGCAAAATCAAGCACAGTTGGGGCGTTTTGTGAAAATTGTGTAGGATTTTCCAAAGTGGGCAAAAATTTAAATAAACGACAGGGCCGTTAAGGGTCGAAAAAGTCAAAAATGGGGATTTTCCCAAACTTTGCTAAAACGGGCAAGGGGGGCGGGCTGAGTGAAAAACGAGCAAAATCAAGCACAGTTGGGGCGTTTTGTGAAAATTGTGAAGGATTTTCCAAAGTGGGCAAAAATTTAAAAAAAAGACAGGTCCGGTAGTGTCGAAAAAGTCAAAAATGGGTATTTTCCCAAAACTTGCTAAAAATGGCCGGGGGGTGGGATGAGTGAAAAACGAGCAAAATCAAGCACAGTTGGGGCTTTTTGTGAAAATTGTGAAGGATTTTCCAAAGTGGGCAAAAATTTTAAAAGGCCACAGGGCCGGTAGTGTCGAAAAAGTCAAAAATGGGGATTTTCCCAAAACCTGCTAAAAGTGGCCGGGGGGCGGGATGAGTGAGCAAAATCAAGCACAGTTGATGTGTAATGTGAAAATTGTGAAGGATTTTCCAAACCGGGCAAAAATTTAATAAAACGACAGTGACGGTAGTGTCGAAAATGTCAAAAATGGGGATTTTCCCAAAACTTGCTAAAAGGGGCCGGGGGGCGGCCTCAGTGAAAAACAAGCAAATTCAAGCACATTTGGGGCGTTTTGTGAACATTTTGAAGGATTTTCCAAAGTGGGCAAAAATGTTAAAAAACGATAGGGCCGGTAGTGTCGAAAAAGTCAAAAATGGGGATTTTCCCAAAACTTGCTAAAAGTGGCCGGGGGGCGGGATGAGTGTAAAACGAGCAAAATCAAGCACAGTTGGGGCGTTTTGTGAAAATTGTGAAGGATTTTCCAAAGTTGGCAAAAATCTAAAAAAAACGACAGGCCCGTTAGTGTCGAAAAAGTCAAAAATGGGGATTTTTCCAAACCTTGCTAAAAGGGGCCAGGGGGGTGGGATGAGTGAGAAAGGAGCAAAATCAAGCACAGTTTGGGTATTTTGTGAAAATTGTGAAGGATTTTCCAAAGTGGGCAAAAATTTTAAAAGGCCACAGGGCCGGTAGTGTCGAAAAAGTCAAAAATGGGGATTTTCCCAAAACTTGCTAAAAGTGGCCGGGGGGCGGGATGAGTGAGCAAAATCAAGCACAGTTGATGTGTAATGTGAAAATTGTGAAGGATTTTCCAAACCGGGCAAAAATTGAATAAAACGACAGGGCCGGTAGTGTCGAAAATGTCAAAAATGGGGATTTTCCCAAAACTTGCTAAAAGTGGCCGGGGGGCGGGATTAGTGAAAAACGAGCAAAATCAAGCAAAGTTTGGGCGTTTTGTTAAAATTGTGAAGGATTTTCCAAAGTGGGCAAAAATTTTAAAAGGCCACAGGGACGGTAGTGTCGAAAAAGTCAAAAATGGGGATTTCCCCAAAACTTGCTAAAAATGGCGGGGGGGCGGGATTAGTGAAAAACGAGCAAAATCAAGCACAGTTGATGTGTAATGTGAAAATTGTGAAGGATTTTCCAAACCGGGCAAAAATTGAATAAAACGACAGGGCCGGTAGTGTCGAAAAAGTCAAAAATGGGGATTTTTCCAAACCTTGCTAAAAGGGGCCAGGGGGGTGGGATGAGTGAGAAAGGAGCAAAATCAAGCACAGTTTGGGTATTTTGTGAAAATTGTGAAGGATTTTCCAAAGTGGGCAAAAATTTTAAAAGGCCACAGGGCCGGTAGTGTCGAAAAAGTCAAAAATGGGGATTTTCCCAAAACTTGCTAAAAGTGGCCGGGGGGCGGGATGAGTGAGCAAAATCAAGCACAGTTGATGTGTAATGTGAAAATTGTGAAGGATTTTCCAAACCGGGCAAAAATTGAATAAAACGACAGGGCCGGTAGTGTCGAAAATGTCAAAAATGGGGATTTTCCCAAAACTTGCTAAAAGTGGCCGGGGGGCGGGATTAGTGAAAAACGAGCAAAATCAAGCAAAGTTTGGGCGTTTTGTTAAAATTGTGAAGGATTTTCCAAAGTGGGCAAAAATTTTAAAAGGCCACAGGGACGGTAGTGTCGAAAAAGTCAAAAATGGGGATTTCCCCAAAACTTGCTAAAAATGGCGGGGGGGCGGGATTAGTGAAAAACGAGCAAAATCAAGCACAGTTGATGTGTAATGTGAAAATTGTGAAGGATTTTCCAAACCGGGCAAAAATTGAATAAAACGACAGGGCCGGTAGTGTCGAAAAAGTCAAAAATGGGGATTTTTCCAAACCTTGCTAAAAGGGGCCAGGGGGGTGGGATGAGTGAGAAAGGAGCAAAATCAAGCACAGTTTGGGTATTTTGTGAAAATTGTGAAGGATTTTCCAAAGTGGGCAAAAATTTTAAAAGGCCACAGGGCCGGTAGTGTCGAAAAAGTCAAAAATGGGGATTTTCCCAAAACTTGCTAAAAGTGGCCGGGGGGCGGGATGAGTGAGCAAAATCAAGCACAGTTGATGTGTAATGTGAAAATTGTGAAGGATTTTCCAAACCGGGCAAAAATTGAATAAAACGACAGGGCCGGTAGTGTCGAAAATGTCAAAAATGGGGATTTTCCCAAAACTTGCTAAAAGTGGCCGGGGGGCGGGATGAGTGTAAAACGAGCAAAATCAAGCACAGTTGGGGCGTTTTGTGAAAATTGTGAAGGATTTTCCAAAGTTGGCAAAAATGTAAAAAAAACGACAGGCCCGTTAGTGTCGAAAAAGTCAAAAATGGGGATTTTTCCAAACCTTGCTAAAAGGGGCCAGGGGGGTGGGATGAGTGAGAAAGGAGCAAAATCAAGCACAGTTTGGGTATTTTGTGAAAATTGTGAAGGATTTTCCAAAGTGGGCAAAAATTTTAAAAGGCCACAGGGCCGGTAGTGTCGAAAAAGTCAAAAATGGGGATTTTCCCAAAACTTGCTAAAAGTGGCCGGGGGGCGGGATGAGTGAGCAAAATCAAGCACAGTTGATGTGTAATGTGAAAATTGTGAAGGATTTTCCAAACCGGGCAAAAATTGAATAAAACGACAGGGCCGGTAGTGTCGAAAATGTCAAAAATGGGGATTTTCCCAAAACTTGCTAAAAGTGGCCGGGGGGCGGGATGAGTGAAAAACGAGCAAAATCAAGCAAAGTTTGGGCGTTTTGTTAAAATTGTGAAGGATTTTCCAAAGTGGGCAAAAATTTTAAAAGGCCACAGGGCCGGTAGTGTCGAAAAAGTCAAAAATGGGGATTTCCCCAAAACTTGCTAAAAATGGCGGGGGGGCGGGATTAGTGAAAAACGAGCAAAATCAAGCACAGTTGATGTGTAATGTGAAAATTGTGAAGGATTTTCCAAACCGGGCAAAAATTGAATAAAACGACAGGGCCGGTAGCGTCGAAAATGTCAAAAATGGGGATTTTCCCAAAACTTGCTAAAAGTGGCCGGGGGACAGGCTGAGTGAAAAACGAGCAAAATCAAGCACATTTGGGGCGTTTTGTGAAAATTGTGAAGGATTTTCCAAAGTGGGCAAAACTTCAAAAAAAACGACAGGTCTGGTAGTTTCGAAAAAGTCAAAAATGGGGATTTTCCGAAATCTTGCTAAAAGGGGCCAGGGGGGCGGGCTGAGTGAGAAAGGAGCAAAATCAAGCACAGTTGGCGTATTTTGTGAAAATTGTGAAGGATTTTCCAAAGTGGGCAAAAATTTTAAATGTCGACAGGGCCGGTAGTGTCGAAAAAGTCAAAAATGGGGATTTTCCCAAAACTTGCTAAAAGTGGCCGGGGGGCGGGATGAGTGAAAAACGAGCAAAATCAAGCACAGTTGGGGCGTTTTGTGAAAATTGTGAAGGATTTTCCAAAGTGGGCAAAAATGTTAAAAGGCGACAGGGCCGGTAGTGTCGAAAAAGTCAAAAATGGGGATTTTCCCAAAACCTACTAAAAGTGGCCGGGGGGCGGGATGAGTGAGCAAAATCAAGCACAGTTGATGTGTAATGTGAAAATTGTGTAGGATTTTCCAAACCAGGCAAAATTTGAAAAAAACGACAGGTCCGGTAGTGTCGAAAAAGTCAAAAATGGGGATTTTTCCAAACCTTGCTAAAAGGGGCCAGGGGGGTGGGATGAGTGAGAAAGGAGCAAAATCAAGCACAGTTTGGGTATTTTGTGAAAATTGTGAAAGATTTTCCAAAGTGGGCAAAAATTTTAAAAGGCCACAGGGCCGGTAGTGTCGAAAAAGACAAAAATGGGGATTTTCCCAAAACTTGCTAAAAGTGGCCGGGGGGCGGGATGAGTGAGCAAAATCAAGCACAGTTGATGTGTAATGTGAAAATTGTGAAGGATTTTCCAAACCGGGCAAAAATTGAATAAAACGACAGGGCCGGTAGTGTCGAAAATGTCAAAAATGGGGATTTTCCCAAAACTTGCTAAAAGTGGCCGGGGGGCGGGATGAGTGAAAAACGAGCAAAATCAAGCAAAGTTTGGGCGTTTTGTTAAAATTGTGAAGGATTTTCCAAAGTGGGCAAAAATTTTAAAAGGCCACAGGGACGGTAGTGTCGAAAAAGTCAAAAATGGGGATTTCCCCAAAACTTGCTTAAAATGGCGGGGGGGCGGGATTAGTGAAAAACGAGCAAAATCAAGCACAGTTGATGTGTAATGTGAAAATTGTGTAGGATTTTCAAAACCAGGCAAAATTTGAAAAAAACGACAGGTCCGGTAGTGTCGAAAAAGTCAAAAATGGGGATTTTCCCAAAACTTGCTAAAAATGGCCGGGGGGTGGGATGAGTGAAAAACGAGCAAAATCAAGCACAGTTGGGGCGTTTTGTGAAAATTGTGAAGGATTTTCCAAAGTTGGCAAAAATGTTAAAAAACGATAGGGCCGGTAGTGTCGAAAAAGTCAAAAATGGGGATTTTCCCAAAACTTGTTAAAAGTGGCCGGGGGGCGGGATGAGTGAAAAACGAGCAAAATCAAGCACAGTTGGGGTGTTTTGTGAAAATTGTGAAGGATTTTCCAAAGTGGGCACAAATTTAAAAAGGCCACAGGGACGGTAGTGTCGAAAAAGTCAAAAATGGGGATTTTCCCAAAACTTTTAAAAGTGGCCGGGGGGCGGGATGAGTGAGCAAAAGCAAGCACAGTTGATGTGTAATGTGAAAATTGTGAAGGATTTTCCAAAACGGGCAAAAATTGAATAAAACGACAGGGCCGGTAGTGTCGAAAATGTCAAAAATGGGGATTTTCCCAAAACTTGCTAAAAGTGGCCGGGGGGCGGGATAAGTGAAAAACGAGCAAAATCAAGCACAGTTGGGGTGTTTTGTGAAAATTGTGAAGGATTTTCCAAAGTGGGCAAAAATGTTAAAAGGCCACAGGGACGGTAGTGTCGAAAAAGTCAAAAATGGGGATTTTCCCAAAACTTGCTAAAAGTGGCCGGGGGGCGGGATGAGTGAAAAATGAGCAAAATCAAGCACAGTTGGGGCGTTTTGTGAAAATTGTGAAGGATTTTCCAAAACGGGCAAAAATTGAATAAAACGACAGGGCCGGTAGTGTCGAAAATGTCAAAAATGGGGATTTTCCCAAAACCTGCTAAAAGTGGCCGGGGGGCGGGATGAGTGAGCAAAATCAAGCACAGTTGATGTGTAATGTGAAAATTGTGAAGGATTTTCCAAAGTGGGCAAAAATTGAATAAAACGACAGGGCCGGTAGTGTCGAAAATGTCAAAAATGGGGATTTTCCCAAAACTTGCTAAAAGTGGCCGGGGGGCGGGATGAGTGAAAAATGAGCAAAATCAAGCACAGTTGGGGCGTTTTGTGAAAATTGTGAAGGATTTTCCAAAACGGGCAAAAATTGAATTAAACGACAGGGCCGGTAGTGTCGAAAATGTCAAAAATGGGGATTTTCCCAAAACTTGCTAAAAGTGGCCGGGGGGCGGGATGAGTGAAAAACGAGCAAAATCAAGCACAGTTGGGGTGTTTTGTGAAAATTGTGAAGGATTTTCCAAAGTGGGCAAAAATGTTAAAAGGCCACAGGGACGGTAGTGTCGAAAAAGTCAAAAATGGGGATTTTCCCAAAACTTGCTAAAAGTGGCCGGGGGGCGGGATGAGTGAAATATGAGCAAAATCAAGCACAGTTGGGGCGTTTTGTGAAAATTGTGAAGGATTTTCCAAAGTGGGCAAAAATTTTAAAAGGTGACAGGGCCGGTAGTGTCGAAAAAGTCAAAAATGGGGATTTTCCCAAAACCTGCTAAAAGGGGCCGGGGGGCGGCCTCAGTGAAAAACAAGCAAATTCAAGCACATTTGGGGCGTTTTGTGAACATTTTGAAGGATTTTCCAAAGTGGGCAAAAATGTTAAAAAACGATAGGGCCGGTAGTGTCGAAAAAGTCAAAAATGGGGATTTTCCCAAAACTTGCTAAAAGTGGCCGGGGGGCGGGATGAGTGAGCAAAATCAAGCACAGTTGATGTGTAATGTGAAAATTGTGAAGGATTTTCCAAACCGGGCAAAAATTGAATAAAACGACAGGGCCGGTAGTGTCGAAAATGTCAAAAATGGGGATTTTCCCAAAACTTGCTAAAAGTGGCCGGGGGGCGGGATGAGTGAAAAACGAGCAAAATCAAGCAAAGTTTGGGCGTTTTGTTAAAATTGTGAAGGATTTTCCAAAGTGGGCAAAAATTTTAAAAGGCCACAGGGACGGTAGTGTCGAAAAAGTCAAAAATGGGGATTTCCCCAAAACTTGCTAAAAATGGCGGGGGGGCGGGATTAGTGAAAAACGAGCAAAATCAAGCACAGTTGATGTGTAATGTGAAAATTGTGTAGGATTTTCCGAACCAGGCAAAATTTGAAAAAAACGACAGGTCCGGTAGTGTCGAAAAAGTCAAAAATGGGGATTTTCCCAAAACTTGCTAAAAATGGCCGGGGGGTGGGATGAGTGAAAAACGAGCAAAATCAAGCACAGTTGGGGCGTTTTGTGAAAATTGTGAAGGATTTTCCAAAGTGGGCAAAAATTTTAAAAGAACGACAGGGCCGTTAAGGGTCGAAAAAGTCAAAAATGGGGATTTTCCCAAAACTTCCTAAAAGGGGACAGGGGGGCGGGCTGAGTGAGAAAGGAGCAAAATCAAGCACAGTTGGGGCGTTTTGTGAAAATTGTGTAGGATTTTCCAAAGTGGGCAAAAATTTAAAAAAACGACAGGGCCGTTAAGGGTCGAAAAAGTCAAAAATGGGGATTTTCCCAAACTTTGCTAAAACGGGCAAGGGGGGCGGGCTGAGTGAAAAACGAGCAAAATCAAGCACAGTTGGGGCGTTTTGTGAAAATTGTGAAGGATTTTCCAAAGTGGGCAAAAATTAAAAAAAAAGACAGGTCCGGTAGTGTCGAAAAAGTCAAAAATGGGTATTTTCCCAAAACTTGCTAAAAATGGCCGGGGGGTGGGATGAGTGAAAAACGAGCAAAATCAAGCACAGTTGGGGCGTTTTGTGAAAATTGTGAAGGATTTTCCAAAGTGGGCAAAAATTTTAAAAGGCCACAGGGCCGGTAGTGTCGAAAAAGTCAAAAATGGGGATTTTCCCAAAACCTGCTAAAAGTGGCCGGGGGGCGGGATGAGTGAGCAAAATCAAGCACAGTTGATGTGTAATGTGAAAATTGTGAAGGATTTTCCAAACCGGGCAAAAATTTAATAAAACGACAGGGACGGTAGTGTCGAAAATGTCAAAAATGGGGATTTTCCCAAAACTTGCTAAAAGGGGCCGGGGGGCGGCCTCAGTGAAAAACAAGCAAATTCAAGCACATTTGGGGCGTTTTGTGAACATTTTGAAGGATTTTCCAAAGTGGGCAAAAATGTTAAAAAACGATAGGGCCGGTAGTGTCGAAAATGTCAAAAATGGGGATTTTCCCAAAACTTGCTAAAAGGGGCCGGGGGGCGGCCTCAGTGAAAAACAAGCAAATTCAAGCACATTTGGGGCGTTTTGTGAACATTTTGAAGGATTTTCCAAAGTGGGCAAAAATGTTAAAAAACGATAGGGCCGGTAGTGTCGAAAAAGTCAAAAATGGGGATTTTCCCAAAACTTGCTAAAAGTGGCCGGGGGGCGGGATGAGTGTAAAACGAGCAAAATCAAGCAAAGTTTGTGCGTTTTGTTAAAATTGTGAAGGATTTTCCAAAGTGGGCAAAAATTTTAAAAGGCCACAGGGACGGTAGTGTCGAAAAAGTCAAAAATGGGGATTTCCCCAAAACTTGCTAAAAATGGCGGGGGGGCGGGATTAGTGAAAAACGAGCAAAATCAAGCACAGTTGATGTGTAATGTGAAAATTGTGTAGGATTTTCCAAACCAGGCAAAATTTGAAAAAAACGACAGGTCCGGTAGTGTCGAAAAAGTCAAAAATGGGGATTTTCCCAAAACTTGCTAAAAATGGCCGGGGGGTGGGATGAGTGAAAAACGAGCAAAATCAAGCACAGTTGGGGCGTTTTGTGAAAATTGTGAAGGATTTTCCAAAGTGGGCAAAAATTTTAAAAGAACGACAGGGCCGTTAAGGGTCGAAAAAGTCAAAAATGGGGATTTTCCCAAAACTTCCTAAAAGGGGACAGGGGGGCGGGCTGAGTGAGAAAGGAGCAAAATCAAGCACAGTTGGGGCGTTTTGTGAAAATTGTGTAGGATTTTCCAAAGTGGGCAAAAATTTAAAAAAACGACAGGGCCGTTAAGGGTCGAAAAAGTCAAAAATGGGGATTTTCCCAAACTTTGCTAAAACGGGCAAGGGGGGCGGGCTGAGTGAAAAACGAGCAAAATCAAGCACAGTTGGGGCGTTTTGTGAAAATTGTGAAGGATTTTCCAAAGTGGGCAAAAATTTAAAAAAAAGACAGGTCCGGTAGTGTCGAAAAAGTCAAAAATGGGTATTTTCCCAAAACTTGCTAAAAATGGCCGGGGGGTGGGATGAGTGAAAAACGAGCAAAATCAAGCACAGTTGGGGCGTTTTGTGAAAATTGTGAAGGATTTTCCAAAGTGGGCAAAAATTTTAAAAGGCCACAGGGCCGGTAGTGTCGAAAAAGTCAAAAATGGGGATTTTCCCAAAACCTGCTAAAAGTGGCCGGGGGGCGGGATGAGTGAGCAAAATCAAGCACAGTTGATGTGTAATGTGAAAATTGTGAAGGATTTTCCAAACCGGGCAAAAATTTAATAAAACGACAGGGACAGTAGTGTCGAAAATGTCAAAAATGGGGATTTTCCCAAAACTTGCTAAAAGGGTCCGGGGGGCGGCCTCAGTGAAAAACAAGCAAATTCAAGCACATTTGGGGCGTTTTGTGAACATTTTGAAGGATTTTCCAAAGTGGGCAAAAATGTTAAAAAACGATAGGGCCGGTAGTGTCGAAAAAGTCAAAAATGGGGATTTTCCCAAAACTTGCTAAAAGTGGCCGGGGGGCGGGATGAGTGTAAAACGAGCAAAATCAAGCACAGTTGGGGCGTTTTGTGAAAATTGTGAAGGATTTTCCAAAGTTGGCAAAAATGTAAAAAAACGATAGGGCCGGTAGTGTCGAAAAAGTCAAAAATGGGGATTTTTCCAAACCTTGCTAAAAGGGGCCAGGGGGGTGGGATGAGTGAGAAAGGAGCAAAATCAAGCACAGTTTGGGTATTTTGTGAAAATTGTGAAGGATTTTCCAAAGTGGGCAAAAATTTTAAAAGGCCACAGGGCCGGTAGTGTCGAAAAAGTCAAAAATGGGGATTTTCCCAAAACTTGCTAAAAGTGGCCGGGGGGCGGGATGAGTGAGCAAAATCAAGCACAGTTGATGTGTAATGTGAAAATTGTGAAGGATTTTCCAAACCGGGCAAAAATTGAATAAAACGACAGGGCCGGTAGTGTCGAAAATGTCAAAAATGGGGATTTTCCCAAAACTTGCTAAAAGTGGCCGGGGGGCGGGATGAGTGAAAAACGAGCAAAATCAAGCAAAGTTTGGGCGTTTTGTTAAAATTGTGAAGGATTTTCCAAAGTGGGCAAAAATTTTAAAAGGCCACAGGGACGGTAGTGTCGAAAAAGTCAAAAATGGGGATTTCCCCAAAACTTGCTAAAAGTGGCCGGGGGGCGGGATGAGTGAAAAACGAGCAAAATCAAGCAAAGTTTGGGCGTTTTGTTAAAATTGTGAAGGATTTTCCAAAGTGGGCAAAAATTTTAAAAGGCCACAGGGACGGTAGTGTCGAAAAAGTCAAAAATGGGGATTTCCCCAAAACTTGCTAAAAATGGCGGGGGGGCGGGATTAGTGAAAAACGAGCAAAATCAAGCACAGTTGATGTGTAATGTGAAAATTGTGTAGGATTTTCCAAACCAGGCAAAATTTGAAAAAAACGACAGGTCCGGTAGTGTCGAAAAAGTCAAAAATTGGGATTTTCCCAAAACTTGCTAAAAATGGCCGGGGGGTGGGATGAGTGAAAAACGAGCAAAATCAAGCACAGTTGGGGCGTTTTGTGAAAATTGTGAAGGATTTTCCAAAGTGGGCAAAAATTTTAAAAGAACGACAGGGCCGTTAAGGGTCGAAAAAGTCAAAAATGGGGATTTTCCCAAAACTTCCTAAAAGGGGACAGGGGGGCGGGCTGAGTGAGAAAGGAGCAAAATCAAGCACAGTTGGGGCGTTTTGTGAAAATTGTGTAGGATTTTCCAAAGTGGGCAAAAATTTAAAAAAACGACAGGGCCGTTAAGGGTCGAAAAAGTCAAAAATGGGGATTTTCCCAAACTTTGCTAAAACGGGCAAGGGGGGCGGGCTGAGTGAAAAACGAGCAAAATCAAGCACAGTTGGGGCGTTTTGTGAAAATTGTGAAGGATTTTCCAAAGTGGGCAAAAATTTAAAAAAAAAGACAGGTCCGGTAGTGTCGAAAAAGTCAAAAATGGGTATTTTCCCAAAACTTGCTAAAAATGGCCGGGGGGTGGGATGAGTGAAAAACGAGCAAAATCAAGCACAGTTGGGGCGTTTTGTGAAAATTGTGAAGGATTTTCCAAAGTGGGCAAAAATTTTAAAAGGCCACAGGGCCAGTAGTGTCGAAAAAGTCAAAAATGGGGATTTTCCCAAAACCTGCTAAAAGTGGCCGGGGGGCGGGATGAGTGAGCAAAATCAAGCACAGTTGATGTGTAATGTGAAAATTGTGAAGGATTTTCCAAACCGGGCAAAAATTTAATAAAACGACAGGGACGGTAGTGTCGAAAATGTCAAAAATGGGGATTTTCCCAAAACTTGCTAAAAGGGGCCGGGGGGCGGCCTCAGTGAAAAACAAGCAAATTCAAGCACATTTGGGGCGTTTTGTGAACATTTTGAAGGATTTTCCAAAGTGGGCAAAAATGTTAAAAAACGATAGGGCCGGTAGTGTCGAAAAAGTCAAAAATGGGGATTTTCCCAAAACTTGCTAAAAGTGGCCGGGGGGCGGGATGAGTGTAAAACGAGCAAAATCAAGCACAGTTGGGGCGTTTTGTGAAAATTGTGAAGGATTTTCCAAAGTTGGCAAAAATGTAAAAAAACGATAGGGCCGGTAGTGTCGAAAAAGTCAAAAATGGGGATTTTCCCAAAACTTGCTAAAAGTGGCCGGGGGGCGGGATGAGTGTAAAACGAGCAAAATCAAGCACAGTTGGGGCGTTTTGTGAAAATTGTGAAGGATTTTCCAAAGTTGGCAAAAATCTAAAAAAAACGACAGGCCCGTTAGTGTCGAAAATGTCAAAAATGGGGATTTTCCCAAACCTTGCTAAAAGGGGCCAGGGGGGTGGGATGAGTGAGAAAGGAGCAAAATCAAGCACAGTTTGGGTATTTTGTGAAAATTGTGAAGGATTTTCCAAAGTGGGCAAAAATTTTAAAAGGCCACAGGGCCGGTAGTGTCGAAAAAGTCAAAAATGGGGATTTTCCCAAAACTTGCTAAAAGTGGCCGGGGGGCGGGATGAGTGAGCAAAATCAAGCACAGTTGATGTGTAATGTGAAAATTGTGAAGGATTTTCCAAACCGGGCAAAAATTGAATAAAACGACAGGGCCGGTAGTGTCGAAAATGTCAAAAATGGGGATTTTCCCAAAACTTGCTAAAAGTGGCCGGGGGGCGGGATGAGTGTAAAACGAGCAAAATCAAGCACAGTTGGGGCGTTTTGTGAAAATTGTGAAGGATTTTCCAAAGTTGGCAAAAATGTAAAAAAAACGACAGGCCCGTTAGTGTCGAAAATGTCAAAAATGGGGATTTTCCCAAACCTTGCTAAAAGGGGCCAGGGGGGTGGGATGAGTGAGAAAGGAGCAAAATCAAGCACAGTTTGGGTATTTTGTGAAAATTGTGAAGGATTTTCCAAAGTGGGCAAAAATTTTAAAAGGCCACAGGGCCGGTAGTGTCGAAAAAGTCAAAAATGGGGATTTTCCCAAAACTTGCTAAAAGTGGCCGGGGGGCGGGATGAGTGAGCAAAATCAAGCACAGTTGATGTGTAATGTGAAAATTGTGAAGGATTTTCCAAACCGGGCAAAAATTGAATAAAACGACAGGGCCGGTAGTGTCGAAAATGTCAAAAATGGGGATTTTCCCAAAACTTGCTAAAAGTGGCCGGGGGGCGAAATGAGTGAAAAACGAGCAAAATCAAGCAAAGTTTGGGCGTTTTGTTAAAATTGTGAAGGATTTTCCAAAGTGGGCAAAAATTTTAAAAGGCCACAGGGCCGGTAGTGTCGAAAAAGTCAAAAATGGGGATTTCCCCAAAACTTGCTAAAAATGGCGGGGGGGCGGGATTAGTGAAAAACGAGCAAAATCAAGCACAGTTGATGTGTAATGTGAAAATTGTGAAGGATTTTCCAAACCGGGCAAAAATTGAATAAAACGACAGGGCCGGTAGCGTCGAAAATGTCAAAAATGGGGATTTTCCCAAAACTTGCTAAAAGTGGCCGGGAGACAGGCTGAGTGAAAAACGAGCAAAATCAAGCACATTTGGGGCGTTTTGTGAAAATTGTGAAGGATTTTCCAAAGTGGGCAAAACTTCAAAAAAAACGACAGGTCTGGTAGTGTCGAAAAAGTCAAAAATGGGGATTTTCCGAAATCTTGCTAAAAGGGGCCAGGGGGGCGGGCTGAGTGAGAAAGGAGCAAAATCAAGCACAGTTGGCGTATTTTGTGAAAATTGTGAAGGATTTTCCAAAGTGGGCAAAAATTTTAAAAGTCGACAGGGCCGGTAGTGTCGAAAAAGTCAAAAATGGGGATTTTCCCAAAACTTGCTAAAAGTGGCCGGGGGGCGGGATGAGTGAAAAACGAGCAAAATCAAGCACAGTTGGGGCGTTTTGTGAAAATTGTGAAGGATTTTCCAAAGTGGGCAAAAATGTTAAAAGGCGACAGGGCCGGTAGTGTCGAAAAAGTCAAAAATGGGGATTTTCCCAAAACCTACTAAAAGTGGCCGGGGGGCGGGATGAGTGAGCAAAATCAAGCACAGTTGATGTGTAATGTGAAAATTGTGTAGGATTTTCCAAACCAGGCAAAATTTGAAAAAAACGACAGGTCCGGTAGTGTCGAAAAAGTCAAAAATGGGGATTTTTCCAAACCTTGCTAAAAGGGGCCAGGGGGGTGGGATGAGTGAGAAAGGAGCAAAATCAAGCACAGTTTGGGTATTTTGTGAAAATTGTGAAGGATTTTCCAAAGTGGGCAAAAATTTTAAAAGGCCACAGGGCCGGTAGTGTCGAAAAAGTCAAAAATGGGGATTTTCCCAAAACTTGCTAAAAGTGGCCGGGGGGCGGGATGAGTGAGCAAAATCAAGCACAGTTGATGTGTAATGTGAAAATTGTGAAGGATTTTCCAAACCGGGCAAAAATTGAATAAAACGACAGGGCCGGTAGTGTCGAAAATGTCAAAAATGGGGATTTTCCCAAAACTTGCTAAAAGTGGCCGGGGGGCGGGATGAGTGAAAAACGAGCAAAATCAAGCAAAGTTTGGGCGTTTTGTTAAAATTGTGAAGGATTTTCCAAAGTGGGCAAAAATTTTAAAAGGCCACAGGGACGGTAGTGTCGAAAAAGTCAAAAATGGGGATTTCCCCAAAACTTGCTAAAAATGGCGGGGGGGCGGGATTAGTGAAAAACGAGCAAAATCAAGCACAGTTGATGTGTAATGTGAAAATTGTGTAGGATTTTCAAAACCAGGCAAAATTTGAAAAAAACGACAGGTCCGGTAGTGTCGAAAAAGTCAAAAATGGGGATTTTCCCAAAACTTGCTAAAAATGGCCGGGGGGTGGGATGAGTAAAAAACGAGCAAAATCAAGCACAGTTGGGGCGTTTTGTGAAAATTGTGAAGGATTTTCCAAAGTTGGCAAAAATGTTAAAAAACGATAGGGCCGGTAGTGTCGAAAAAGTCAAAAATGGGGATTTTCCCAAAACTTGTTAAAAGTGGCCGGGGGGCGGGATGAGTGAAAAACGAGCAAAATCAAGCACAGTTGGGGTGTTTTGTGAAAATTGTGAAGGATTTTCCAAAGTGGGCACAAATTTAAAAAGGCCACAGGGACGGTAGTGTCGAAAAAGTCAAAAATGGGGATTTTCCCAAAACTTGCTAAAAGTGGCCGGGGGGCGGGATGAGTGAGCAAAAGCAAGCACAGTTGATGTGTAATGTGAAAATTGTGAAGGATTTTCCAAAACGGGCAAAAATTGAATAAAACGACAGGGCCGGTAGTGTCGAAAATGTCAAAAATGGGGATTTTCCCAAAACTTGCTAAAAGTGGCCGGGGGGCAGGATAAGTGAAAAACGAGCAAAATCAAGCACAGTTGGGGTGTTTTGTGAAAATTGTGAAGGATTTTCCAAAGTGGGCAAAAATGTTAAAAGGCCACAGGGACGGTAGTGTCGAAAAAGTCAAAAATGGGGATTTTCCCAAAACTTGCTAAAAGTGGCCGGGGGGCGGGATGAGTGAAAAATGAGCAAAATCAAGCACAGTTGGGGCGTTTTGTGAAAATTGTGAAGGATTTTCCAAAACGGGCAAAAATTGAATAAAACGACAGGGCCGGTAGTGTCGAAAATGTCAAAAATGGGGATTTTCCCAAAACCTGCTAAAAGTGGCCGGGGGGCGGGATGAGTGAGCAAAATCAAGCACAGTTGATGTGTAATGTGAAAATTGTGAAGGATTTTCCAAAGTGGGCAAAAATTGAATAAAACGACAGGGCCGGTAGTGTCGAAAATGTCAAAAATGGGGATTTTCCCAAAACTTGCTAAAAGTGGCCGGGGGGCGGGATGAGTGAAAAATGAGCAAAATCAAGCACAGTTGGGGCGTTTTGTGAAAATTGTGAAGGATTTTCCAAAACGGGCAAAAATTGAATAAAACGACAGGGCCGGTAGTGTCGAAAATGTCAAAAATGGGGATTTTCCCAAAACTTGCTAAAAATGGCGGGGGGGCGGGATTAGTGAAAAACGAGCAAAATCAAGCACAGTTGATGTGTAATGTGAAAATTGTGTAGGATTTTCAAAACCAGGCAAAATTTGAAAAAAACGACAGGTCCGGTAGTGTCGAAAAAGTCAAAAATGGGGATTTTCCCAAAACTTGCTAAAAATGGCCGGGGGGTGGGATGAGTGAAAAACGAGCAAAATCAAGCACAGTTGGGGCGTTTTGTGAAAATTGTGAAGGATTTTCCAAAGTTGGCAAAAATGTTAAAAAACGATAGGGCCGGTAGTGTCGAAAAAGTCAAAAATGGGGATTTTCCCAAAACTTGTTAAAAGTGGCCGGGGGGCGGGATGAGTGAAAAACGAGCAAAATCAAGCACAGTTGGGGTGTTTTGTGAAAATTGTGAAGGATTTTCCAAAGTGGGCACAAATTTAAAAAGGCCACAGGGACGGTAGTGTCGAAAAAGTCAAAAATGGGGATTTTCCCAAAACTTGCTAAAAGTGGCCGGGGGGCGGGATGAGTGAGCAAAAGCAAGCACAGTTGATGTGTAATGTGAAAATTGTGAAGGATTTTCCAAAACGGGCAAAAATTGAATAAAACGACAGGGCCGGTAGTGTCGAAAATGTCAAAAATGGGGATTTTCCCAAAACTTGCTAAAAGTGGCCGGGGGGCAGGATAAGTGAAAAACGAGCAAAATCAAGCACAGTTGGGGTGTTTTGTGAAAATTGTGAAGGATTTTCCAAAGTGGGCAAAAATGTTAAAAGGCCACAGGGACGGTAGTGTCGAAAAAGTCAAAAATGGGGATTTTCCCAAAACTTGCTAAAAGTGGCCGGGGGGCGGGATGAGTGAAAAATGAGCAAAATCAAGCACAGTTGGGGCGTTTTGTGAAAATTGTGAAGGATTTTCCAAAACGGGCAAAAATTGAATAAAACGACAGGGCCGGTAGTGTCGAAAATGTCAAAAATGGGGATTTTCCCAAAACCTGCTAAAAGTGGCCGGGGGGCGGGATGAGTGAGCAAAATCAAGCACAGTTGATGTGTAATGTGAAAATTGTGAAGGATTTTCCAAAGTGGGCAAAAATTGAATAAAACGACAGGGCCGGTAGTGTCGAAAATGTCAAAAATGGGGATTTTCCCAAAACTTGCTAAAAGTGGCCGGGGGGCGGGATGAGTGAAAAATGAGCAAAATCAAGCACAGTTGGGGCGTTTTGTGAAAATTGTGAAGGATTTTCCAAAACGGGCAAAAATTGAATAAAACGACAGGGCCGGTAGTGTCGAAAATGTCAAAAATGGGGATTTTCCCAAAACTTGCTAAAAGTGGCCGGGGGGCGGGATGAGTGAAAAACGAGCAAAATCAAGCACAGTTGGGGTGTTTTGTGAAAATTGTGAAGGATTTTCCAAAGTGGGCAAAAATGTTAAAAGGCCACAGGGACGGTAGTGTCGAAAAAGTCAAAAATGGGGATTTTCCCAAAACTTGCTAAAAGTGGCCGGGGGGCGGGATGAGTGAAAAATGAGCAAAATCAAGCACAGTTGGGGCGTTTTGTGAAAATTGTGAAGGATTTTCCAAAGTGGGCAAAAATTTTAAAAGGTGACAGGGCCGGTAGTGTCGAAAAAGTCAAAAATGGGGATTTTCCCAAAACCTGCTAAAAGTGGCCGGGGGGCGGGATGAGTGAGCAAAATCAAGCACAGTTGATGTGTAATGTGAAAATTGTGAAGGATTTTCCAAAGTGGGCAAAAATTGAATAAAAAGACAGGGCCGGTAGTGTCGAAAATGTCAAAAATGGGGATTTTCCCAAAACTTGCTAAAAGTGGCCGGGGGGCGGGATGAGTGAAAAATGAGCAAAATCAAGCACAGTTGGGGCGTTTTGTGAAAATTGTGAAGGATTTTCCAAAGTGGGCAAAAATGTTAAAAGGCGACAGGGCCGGTAGTGTCGAAAAAGTCAAAAATGGGGATTTTCCCAAAACTTGCTAAAAATGACCGGGGGGTGGGATGAGTGAAAAACGAGCAAAATCAAGCACAGTTGGGGCGTTTTGTGAAAATTGTGAAGGATTTTCCAAAGTTGGCAAAAATTTAAAAAAAACGACAGGCCCGTTAGTGTCGAAAAAGTCAAAAATGGGGATTTTCCCAAAACTTGCTAAAAGTGGCCGGGGGGCGGGATGAGTGAAAAATGAGCAAAATCAAGCACAGTTGGGGCGTTTTGTGAAAATTGTGAAGGATTTTCCAAAACGGGCAAAAATTGAATAAAACGACAGGGCCGGTAGTGTCGAAAATGTCAAAAATGGGGATTTTCCCAAAACTTGCTAAAAGTGGCCGGGGGGCGGGATGAGTGAAAAACGAGCAAAATCAAGCACAGTTGGGGCGTTTTGTGAAAATTGTGAAGGATTTTCCAAAGTGGGCAAAAATCTTAAAAGGCAACAGGGCCGGTAGTGTCGAAAAAGTCAAAAATGCGGATTTTCCCAAACCTTGCTAAAAGGGGCCGGGGGGCGGGCTCAGTGTAAAACGAGCAAAATCAAGCACATTTGGGGCGTTTTGTGAAAATTGTGAAGGATTTTCCAAAGTGGGCAAAAGTTTTAAAAGTCGACAGGGCCGGTAGTGTCGAAAAAGTCAAAAATGGGGATTTTCCCAAAACTTGCTAAAAATGGCCGGGGGGTGGGATGAGTGAAAAACGAGCAAAATCAAGCACAGTTGGGGCGTTTTGTGAAAATTGTGAAGGATTTTCCAAAGTTGGCAAAAATGTTAAAAAACGATAGGGCCGGTAGTGTCGAAAAAGTCAAAAATGGGGATTTTCCCAAAACTTGCTAAAAGTGGCCGGGGGGCGGGATGAGTGAAAAACGAGCAAAATCAAGCACAGTTTGGGTGTTTTGTGAAAATTGTGAAGGATTTTCCAAAGTGGGCACAAATTTAAAAAGGCCACAGGGACGGTAGTGTCGAAAAAGTCAAAAATGGGGATTTTCCCGAAACTTGCTAAAAGTGGCCGGGGGGCGGGATGAGTGAGCAAAAGCAAGCACAGTTGATGTGTAATGTGAAAATTGTGAAGGATTTTCCAAAACGGGCAAAAATTGAATAAAACGACAGGGCCGGTAGTGTCGAAAATGTCAAAAATGGGGATTTTCCCAAAACTTGCTAAAAGTGGCCGGGGGGCGGGATGAGTGAAAAATGAGCAAAATCAAGCACAGTTGGGGCGTTTTGTGAAAATTGTGAAGGATTTTCCAAAACGGGCAAAAATTGAATAAAACGACAGGGCCGGTAGTGTCGAAAATGTCAAAAATGGGGATTTTCCCAAAACCTGCTAAAAGTGGCCGGGGGGCGGGATGAGTGAGCAAAATCAAGCACAGTTGATGTGTAATGTGAAAATTGTGAAGGATTTTCCAAAGTGGGCAAAAATTGAATAAAACGACAGGGCCTGTAGTGTCGAAAATGTCAAAAATGGGGATTTTCCCAAAACTTGCTAAAAGTGGCCGGGGGGCGGGATGAGTGAAAAACGAGCAAAATCAAGCACAGTTGGGGTGTTTTGTGAAAATTGTGAAGGATTTTCCAAAGTGGGCAAAAATGTTAAAAGGCCACAGGGACGGTAGTGTCGAAAAAGTCAAAAATGGGGATTTTCCCAAAACTTGCTAAAAATGACCGGGGGGTGGGATGAGTGAAAAACGAGCAAAATCAAGCACAGTTGGGGCGTTTTGTGAAAATTGTGAAGGATTTTCCAAAGTTGGCAAAAATTTAAAAAAAACGACAGGCCCGTTAGTGTCGAAAAAGTCAAAAATGGGGATTTTCCCAAAACTTGCTAAAAGTGGCCGGGGGGCGGGATGAGTGAGCAAAATCAAGCACAGTTGATGTGTAATGTGAAAATTGTGAAGGATTTTCCAAAGTGGGCAAAAATTGAATAAAAAGACAGGGCCGGTAGTGTCGAAAATGTCAAAAATGGGGATTTTCCCAAAACTTGCTAAAAGTGGCCGGGGGGCGGGATGAGTGAAAAATGAGCAAAATCAAGCACAGTTGGGGCGTTTTGTGAAAATTGTGAAGGATTTTCCAAAACGGGCAAAAATTGAATAAAACGACAGGGCCGGTAGTGTCGAAAAAGTCAAAAATGGGGATTTTCCCAAAACTTGCTAAAAATGACCGGGGGTTGGAAGAGTGAAAAACGAGCAAAATCAAGCACAGTTGGGGCGTTTTGTGAAAATTGTGAAGGATTTTCCAAAGTTGGCAAAAATTAAAAAAAAACGACAGGCCCGTTAGTGTCGAAAAAGTCAAAAATGGGGATTTTCCCAAAACTTGCTAAAAGTGGCCGGGGGGCGGGATGAGTGAAAAATGAGCAAAATCAAGCACAGTTGGGGCGTTTTGTGAAAATTGTGAAGGATTTTCCAAAACGGGCAAAAATTGAATAAAACGACAGGGCCGGTAGTGTCGAAAATGTCAAAAATGGGGATTTTCCCAAAACTTGCTAAAAGTGGCCGGGGGGCGGGATGAGTGAAAAACGAGCAAAATCAAGCACAGTTGGGGTGTTTTGTGAAAATTGTGAAGGATTTTCCAAAGTGGGCAAAAATGTTAAAAGGCCACAGGGACGGTAGTGTCGAAAAAGTCAAAAATGGGGATTTTCCCAAAACTTGCTAAAAGTGGCCGGGGGGCGGGATGAGTGAAAAATGAGCAAAATCAAGCAAAGTTGGGGCGTTTTGTGAAAATTGTGAAGGATTTTCCAAAGTGGGCAAAAATTTTAAAAGGTGACAGGGCCGGTAGTGTCGAAAAAGTCAAAAATGGAGATTTTCCCAAAACCTGCTAAAAGTGGCCGGGGGGCGGGATGAGTGAGCAAAATCAAGCACAGTTGATGTGTAATGTGAAAATTGTGAAGGATTTTCCAAAGTGGGCAAAAATTGAATAAAACGACAGGGCCGGTAGTGTCGAAAAAGTCAAAAATGGGGATTTTCCCAAAACTTGCTAAAAGTGGCCGGGGGGCGGGATGAGTGAAAAATGAGCAAAATCAAGCACAGTTGGGGCGTTTTGTGAAAATTGTGAAGGATTTTCCAAAACGGGCAAAAATTGAATAAAACGACAGGGCCGGTAGTGTCGAAAAAGTCAAAAATGGGGATTTTCCCAAAACTTGCTAAAAATGACCGGGGGTGGGATGAGTGAAAAACGAGCAAAATCAAGCACAGTTGGGGCGTTTTGTGAAAATTGTGAAGGATTTTCCAAAGTTGGCAAAAATTAAAAAAAAACGACAGGCCCGTTAGTGTCGAAAAAGTCAAAAATGGGGATTTTCCCAAAACTTGCTAAAAGTGGCCGGGGGGCGGGATGAGTGAAAAATGAGCAAAATCAAGCACAGTTGGGGCGTTTTGTGAAAATTGTGAAGGATTTTCCAAAACGGGCAAAAATTGAATAAAACGACAGGGCCGGTAGTGTCGAAAATGTCAAAAATG
>NW_026910186.1:0-1000 GCF_963691925.1 Scomber scombrus
CATAACAATTTATACATATCAATGAATGTAATTATACAGAGGCTGTAATGTCACAAGAGACCACTTTTCCTATTTTCACAATCTATTGTAATTATAAAAAAAAAGATAAGTTTGGTGTCTAATTTTTAAAAGTTCCTAACAAAGAAAAAAGGGGTGAGAAAATCAATAAGCCATTTTAGTCTCTATCTATCAAAGCGGATTCCTTCTTGTCTGTTTTAAAGTGGGGATGTGGCACTTTAATAGGATAGCGCAAGGCTGTTTGAAATGTATGCCAATGATTCCTGTCATTTCATGGCAGCCCGGCCATGGTTCACTGAACGCCCACTTCTCCCCTGTCAGCTCGACTGAAGACAAGCATTTAGTTGCAAACTTTGAGCAGGTTGCGCAAACCAGAAATGATGTGACTGCTACTTCCAATCCCCATCCTTCTCTTTCATGCTGCAATGCCACTGGCGGTCAAAGGAAGGGGAGAAGAGTGGGCTTTCCCTCATTTAACTGAAGAACATGCTGGTTTAGTAAACATCTTAAAGGTGAATAGACAAGAGGGGGGTCAGAATGACAAGAAAAGAGAGGATGGGAGGGAGAAAGTGAAAGTAGGAGTAGTAAAAGGAGGTTGGAGCTTAGAATAGGAGAAGCCAAAGGTTTCTATTTGACCTTTTGTGGCATATGTGTATTTCACAGGACACCTGCTTTTTAGTTTGTTGTCATTCTGTTAAATTAAACCAAACACCCCATTTAGATTTATTGACTTATTTTACCCACACTGCTTTATCCAGAGAACACAGGACTACGGCTTTCATTTCTCATGCATGGTCAGCATCATTTTCCAGATATTGATGTAATGTCCCAGCCGAACCTTTTTACCAGTCCCTGTGTCTTAACACTGGGCCAGTAAGTCAGTATCAAGTAGCCCTGCTGGCTAGCTGACAGTTTGTGTGCGTCAAGGCCACGGCCCTGTATTTTCTGCCTTGTAGCACACCAAAGTAAAATCGCTTGTCAG
>NW_026910187.1:0-3000 GCF_963691925.1 Scomber scombrus
AAGAGAGAAAGAAAAAAGAAAGAAAGAAAGAAAAAGAAAGAAAGTTCTTATAGTTTTTTTTTGTACTTAGTATTTATTGCTGCTCTTATATTCTGTTAATGTCCACCTGCTGCTGGGACTAATAAAGTTTATCTGATCTTATGTAACTGATGTAAGTGATGTAACTCTGTCTTGTCTACCAGTGTGTCTCTGTGTGATTGTACTGATGACCAGTGTGTTTGTTGCTATGCAACCATGTCGCACTATGTGCCCATAACACATTTATAAAGTTGATCTTATCTTATCTGTAAATATGATGACATGAGATTATAAATGCTCGGCCAGCCTGTGACGGACCAGTTCACCTCCAGGTTTGGGTTCTGCTGGACTGGTTTGCAGCGCGTAGCAGATTTAGATAGTTTAGATATTTAGATAGTTTATATAGTTTATATATTTAGATAGTTTAGATAGTTTATATAGTTTATATAGTTTATATAGTTTATATAGTTTAGATAGTTTAGATAGTTTATATAGTTTATATAGTTAGATAGTTTAGATAGTTTATATAGTTTATATAGTTTAGATAGTTTAGATATTTAGCTCCTCTTTTGGTTATTTTTAGTTTTTTTATTTGAGCAGCATCCACCGTCTCTCTTTTCCTTCTTCTTCTGTCTGTCTTTCCTCCCTTCCTTCCTTCCTTCCTTCTTTCTATTTGTCCTTCCTTCCTTCCTTCCTTCCTCCCTCTCTTCCTTCCTTTTCTTCCTTCCTTCCTTCCATTTGTCCTTCCTTCCTTCCTTCCTTCCTTCCTTCCTCCTTTCCTCTCGTCCTTCCTTCTTCCCTTCCTTCTTTTTCTTCCTTCCTTCTTTCCATTTGTCCTTCCTTCCTCCCTCTCTTTCTTCCTTTCTTAATTCCTCCCTCTATTCCTTCCTTCCTTCCTTCCTCCCTCTCTTCCTTCCTTCCGTCTGTTGAGCATTATTATAATTTTTGTCTAACTTCTGGCTAATAAATAACTTTGTTCAACCTTAACATCTGGTTTTATGTTGCTTCCCCTTTCCCTGTGTGTGTGTGTATGTGTGTGTGTGAGTGTGTGTGTGACTGTGTGTGTGTGTGTGTGTGCGTGCGTGCATGCGTGTGTACCATTGATCTGGACGTCTATGAAGCCCGGTGCGATGATGCTTCCTCCACAGTCCACTCGCTCATCAGCGTAACCCTGCTCATCGAAGAACAGCTTCTCCGGATCTAAAATCGTCCCTTCACGCACCCACAAGTCCTCCCTACACACACACACACACACACACACACACACACACACACACACACACACACACACACACACACTGTATATAAGAAATGGACGTAACATCCGTGACGTCACCCATTGGTTTGTGGACTGCTGCTCGGAGGCCAATAGTATCGGATCTGAGCAGCGCCATCTTGAACATTTCAGGTGCATGCTGGGAAAAAAAAAACATGGATTCTACTTATATGGGCATCAGGAGGAGCATGAGGCGCCCTCCTGAACCTGTGAACCAATCAACCTGTCAATCACGACGTAGCCACGCCCTAATGCATACCCTGCTTTATCGTCACATATAAAATCAGGGAGGCCAAAATGTCCCAAATGAACATCATACTGCATTGAAGAAGGCTTTAAACTAGCGATTGAGACCATAAACACATTTTGAAAACGTTTACTGAGGTTAGAAATCAAGTGAGAAGTTGGTGAATTCTCCATTGACTTGTATAGAGACGGAAGTCCTTTTGACACCAAAACGGTCGCCCCCTGGTGGCCTTTTGATAGAATGCAGTTTTAAGTTACTTCCTGGTTGGCCTCATTTCAGAGGACCAGAACTCCCCGCCTGGTTTCCCGCTGCAGTGAACTGTGTGTATCAGGTGAGTCGTACCTCTGCAGCTGATGCTCTCTCAGGATCCTGCAGTTGATGAACTGACTGATCGGAGCGTCAGTCACAGATTTGTTGGACGGCATTTTTTATTTCTCTCTCAGCAGACGAGCGGAGACGAAGTCGGTCCACTCCTCCACTCGGCTTCAGACGACTGAAACACAAAGAAGTCAAATAATCGATTAGTCAGAAAAATGAACAATTAAATTAAATTGTTGTCCTCGAGTCAAGGAAGGAAGGGAGGAAGAAGGAAGGAAAGGAGGAAGGAAGAAGGAAGGAAAGGAGGGAGGAAGAAGGAAGGAAAGGAGGGAGGAAGGAAGGATGGAGGAAAGAAGGAAGGAAGGAAGGTAGGAGGGAGGGAGGAAAGAAGGAAGGAGGGAGGGAGGGAGAAAGGAAAAGAGGAAGGGAGGAAGGAAGGAAAGAAGGACAGAGGAAAGAAGGTAGGGGGGAGGAAAGAAAGAGAGAAGGAAGGAAGGAAGGACAGATGGAAGGAAGGAAGGAAGCAAGGAAGGAAGGAAGGAAGGAAGGAAGGAAGGAAGGAGTTATTCATACATTTATTTTATCATTTTAACCCTTTAAATTGAAACTAAACCACATGGACACATAAAGATAAAGTTCCGTCCCTCTGATGATGATGATGATGATGCTTTAATCTCTTCCTCTCTTATCACAGAAGGTGCAGCAGCTGACTTTGACCCCTGACTGTCTCTTTGCTGTCATGGCGGTTTTTATTTTTCTCATAAATTACATTAAAACGAACAAAAATCTACATATTAAACTCTTAAGCTTTCGTCTTTTAACTTCTACACTCAGACTGTCACGTGACTTGCTTTTTAGGAAACTGGCCGTCAAATCCCTGCAAGAACGCACGCGCAACGCCAAAGTCCATTTAGAAATCTGCATATTTAAAGAGTTCATGTCTCTAAAGCTGATTTATTCTCCTTTAAAGAGGAAAATGTACTTAATATGAGGACAAGTAGAGTCCACCTGTCAACTCGGCAAACATTTAACACACATTAAAAGCTTTATTTCAGTAACATTTAAACTTATTAAACCCTCTTCTCCTATAAACTAACAGAGCAGCTCAGAGGAGACTAAACTAAACTATCACATTTTATAA
>NW_026910188.1:0-1000 GCF_963691925.1 Scomber scombrus
CCTCCTCCAGCTCGTGATGCGTTCGCTCCAAATCCTGCAGAAGAAGAAACAGCTTCAGTCCAGATGTTTTTATTTAATGAGACGTTAAAGCAGCGTGAAGATTAATAAGTTACCGATTACTAGTTACTCTGTTTAAAATAAGTAATGTAACTAGTTCAATGACCTAACCCTCATCTCCCTCCTCTTCCTCTCCCTCCTCCTCTCCTTCTTCGTCCCCTCCCTCCTCTTCCTCCTCCTCATCTCCCTCCCCTTCCTCTTCCTCCTCCTCTCCCTCCGCCTATTCCTCCTCCTCTCCCTCTTCCTCCTCATCTCCCTCCCCTTCCTCTTCCTCCTCCTCCTCTCCTCCTCCTCCCTCTCCTTCATCCTCCTCCTCCTACTCTCCTCCTCTCCCTCTTCCTCCTCCTCATCCTCTCCCTCTTCCTCCTCCTTCCTCTCCCTCCTCCTCTCCTTTTCATCCTCCTCATCTCCCTCCTCTTCCTCTCCTTCCTCCTCCTCTCCCTCCTCCTCTCCCTCTTCCTCCTATTCCTCCTCCTCCTCTCCCTCTTCCTCATCTCCCTCCCCTTCCTCTTCCTCCTCTCCTTCCTCCTCCTCCTCTCCTCCTCTCCTTCCTCCTCCTCCTCTTCTTCATCCTCCTCCTCCTCCTACTCTCCCTCCTCTCCTCCTACTCCTCTCCCTCTTCCTCCTCTCCCTCTTCCTCCTCCTCATCCTCTCCCTCCTCCTCCCTCTTCCTCCTCCTTTCCTCTTCCTCTCCTCCTCCTTCTCTCCTTCTTCATCCTCTCCCTCCTCTTCGTCATCTTCTTCCTCCTCCTCTTCCTCCTATTCTTCCTCTCCCTTCTCACCCTCCTCTTCCTCCTCCTCTCCCTCCTATTCTTCCTCTCCCTCCTCTTCCTCCTCCTCTCCCTTCTCTCCCTCCTCTTCCTCCTCTCCTTCCTCCTGTTCCTCCTCTCCCTCTCCTTTGTAATCATCAACATTTTCATCAGTAACTGTAACAGATTATTTT
>NW_026910189.1:0-1000 GCF_963691925.1 Scomber scombrus
CAAAACAGACGGGGTCAATTTGACCCGGGAGGACGACACAAAGGTTAAAGCCTTAAAGTGTAAAACCTTCCATCACAGGTGAAACTGATGAGCGAGTTAGATGTTAACCAAGAGTAGTTTGTACACACCTACACAGTCTGGACTAAAGGTGTCTAATCAGTCACAAGTGAAAACACCTGCGTGGGTGTTTGAGGCTTATAATAGCCTTCAAACATGCACATGTGAAGTGTATGTCATGCTATATGAGTACATGTCGACTGTGTGCATGTCTGCAGATTAAACTGGCCTGAGGGTGTAAATACGCTGGATTCAGAGGATTGGATGAGACGTTTCCTCACATCATGGCTCGTCCTCCCGGGTCAAATTGACCCCGTCTGTTTTGACTATTCCTTCTTTCCTCCTTTCCTTCTGTCCTTCTTTCCTCCCTCCTTCCTTCCTTCCTTTATACCTTCCTCCTTTCCTTTCTTTCCTCCCCTCCCTCCATCCTTCTCTCTTTCTTTCCTCCCCCCTTCCACCCTCCTTTCCTTCCTTCCTTCCCTCCCTATTTCCTCCCTCCCTCCTTTCCTTCCATCTTCCTCCCTTCCTTCCTCCCTCCCTCCTTTCCTTCCATCCTTCCTCCTTTCCTTCCTTCTTCCTCCCTTTCTTCCTCGTTTCCTTCCTTCTTCCTCCCTTCCATCCTTCCTTCCTTCTTCCTCCCTTCCTTCCTCCCTCCTTTTCTTCCTTCTTCCTCCCTTTCTTCCTCCTTTCCTTCCTTCTTCCTCCCTTCCATCCTTGCTTCCTTCCTCCCTCCTTTTCTTCCTTCTTCTCCCTTTCTTCCTCCTTTCCTTCCTTCTTCCTCCCTTCCATCCTTCCTTCCTTCTTCCTTCCTCCATCCCTCCTTTCCTTCCAGCTTCCTCCCGTCCTCCCTTCCTTCCTCCCTCCTTTCCTTCCTTCCTCCCCTCTTCCCCTCCTTCCCTCCTTTCCTCCCATCTTCCTCCTTTCCTTCCTTCCTCCCTCATTT
>NW_026910190.1:0-30439 GCF_963691925.1 Scomber scombrus
AGACAGAGAGAGAGAGAGAGAGAGAGGAGAGAGAGAGAGAGAGAGAGAGAGAGGAGAGAGGAGAGAGAGAGAGAGACAGAGAGAGAGAAGGACAGAGAGACAGAGAGAGAGAGATAGAGAGAGAGAGAGGGAGAGACAGAGGAGAGAGAGAGAGAGAGAGAGAGAGAGAGAGAGAGAGAGAGAGACAGAGAGACAGAGGGAGAGAGAGAGACAGAGAGACAGAGAGAGAGAGAGAGAGAGAGAAAGAGAGACAGAGAGAGAGAGAGAGAGACAGAGAGAGAGAGAGAGAGACAGAGAGAGAGAGAGAGAGAGAGAGAGAGAGAGAGAGAGAGAGAGAGAGAGAGAGAGAGTGAGAGAGAGAGAGAGAGAGAGAGAGAGAGAGAGATTGGAATCTGTGGCACTTTGGATCCTTACACAAGAGCTTTAGAGCAAATCCTGCATCAACTAGGCTTGTTTTATTGAAGGGTGTCTGTGTGTGTGTGTGTGTGTTGTGTGTGTGTGTGTGTGTGTGTGTGTGTGTGTGTGTGTGTGTGTGTGTGTGTGTGTGTTCACATGCATGCAATGGTATCTGAATTGTTTTTATTCTTCTTGATTATTAATGCTTATAATTTAATTCCCTGCTATATCGTTATTTCTAATGTTTCTTTATGTCTTTTAACACTTGTAAGGCGCCTGGAGTTGAATTTATATCTATTGTTCTTGTCTATTACATTACATATTACAATTAATGATGTTAACAATAAACTATTTTATATGTAGGGATAATTATATTTTAGCTTTTATGTTCCATAAAAAATGAAATACGAGTGGAAAGGGTGTAAAACATAAATAAGAGGAGGAGGAAAATGTGCAAAGTTCAAGTGAAATCATATTTTAAATAATTTTAAATAGTCTAGTTTAACCTTTTATTCTTTTTTACTAAAATATACTCAGTCTCACTTGTTATTTTGTGCTTTCATCCATGTTTTCTCTTCACTTTTTGACTCTTTTCTATAGTTAATTTGACTCCTGGTTCATTAGAAGAAGTTTTATGTTGTGGTAGTGGTTTAAAATGTCTTCTGTACCACAGCCAGCAGAGTGAAATGTGCTACATGCTTGTTTTCAGAACGTATTCGATCTATTTTAAATATTATCTTTGAGGTTTCTTTCTTATTCTTTGCCTGTTTAATTGGTCGTGCTTCATTTGAGTCCTTCTTTGAATATGTTTTCTGCTGTTATTGGTCATTGTGCATGAGACCAAAGTAGTTCCCCCTCTGTAAATTCATATTTAACAAAGATTTACTGCAACAGAATCTAAATAAATGTAAACCTACAGTAATAAGTATCTACTCACAATAGGAAAATCTACTTATAAATGAAGTTTAAACATTATATCAGGGTGAAAAATGGGTTGAATCTGATCGTATGAGCTGTTTCTGGGAATGGAGTCTAATGTATTTACCACCTCACAGTTATAAAATAGTAAATGACATAAGGTATTATAAGTAATGAACTGAAGCTAAGCTTGTTTTTTAAATAGCTAAATGTAAACTGCCTTTTTTTTTCATTTGCTGGCCACAATTCTGGGTCAACAGACCATCAGATATTTCAGAGTAGAAACTCAACAGGACAAGAGAGGAGAAAATAAAGCAAACACTGTTCATTATGTGGAGAAGTGACACCGCCTCCTCATCCCAAACCAGTAATGTGCAGCCAGCTGAGAGCTCCATTAGCTTAATTGCCCTTTGGCAACTGGGAGGTAGTGGCACTCTACCCCGCACCGAACACCAGATCCTGGACCAGATCCCGCACCAGCGTAACCAAACATCCATCCCCCCTCGAGTGGCCCCCGTTCGACTATCCAGCCCTCTCAAATCCAATAAGTGGTCCCCCTCCTTCGCTCGACAACGGCTAATTGCACGGCTCATTGTGGCGGTGGGCACGGCCGAAACTGCTCACGCTCACATTGTTTTCACATTTTCATGTTTTGTTGCCATGGCGCGGGGAGGCATGGAAACGTAGGGGCTCGGGCCCGGGCCCCGTATATTTTCAATAGGAACTTGGCACCGGGCGAGCTGAAATGTAACCCACGCTTCTTATTCTTATTGCTTGGAATCACCGCCGCCCCCCCCTCCCCTCCTTCTCTCCTCTCCTCTCTTTTCAACCACTTCAATTACAGAGAGACATGCATGTGACAGTGGTAGGATTACACAACGGGGGGGTGGGGGTGGTTTTGGGGGAGGGTGTAGGGGACCAAATGTAGCCAAAGGCAGGAAAAACAGTCCCTCTCCTCTGCTATGTTATTTGTTGGTGTCACGGCCTCGTCCAAATGCTTCCAAACAGCCATAATAATATATTACAGAACTACCATCCTGTGTGCCAGTGTACACTTCTACAACAGACCTGAATAGAAAATGAGCACACACACACACACAGAGAGAGAGAGAGAGAGAGAGACCACACACACACACACACAGCATTTTCACTTTCACAGTCGCAACTGTTTGGAAACTAGTTGGATGGTCAGGGATTAGGAAACTACTTCGCATGGTGAAACCTTAGCCAATATTTTCAGATTCCTGGATGCACAAATATACCAGTTCAAGTGGTGCAACGCAGGTTAATTATACCGACTGCTGCCGTAAAGCTGCAGCATTATTACTGGAATCGACGTTGCTCCTCTGGTGATTTAAGGGGATAGTCTCTACAGCAGCGCTCCACATCCCCCCGCCATTGAAAAAACTAACTGTGACAGCAAAATCTGGTTTCTCTTTGGGAGGCTGTTTGACTGATTTTTAAATATCAGATTGTGGGGTTGCAATTTCATTATTTTGGAGCGTGTCATCGTTTTCTCTTATGAAGCGTGACACGTCTCCTGGAGAAAGTGAAAGACTCATCAGTTCACTTTAACTTTTAATAAGCCACAAAACCAGGGTTACCCGGGATAAATTTGTTTTCGGCGCTGCATGTTAAACCGCATTTATACTTGTCTTTTCATGTCTGATATCTGGATAAAACACAGATTACACTTTGGGTTTACATTTGAACCACATATATGTGTGTCTGTTGGCTGAGATTTGCGTATGTGAGAAAAAAGAGATGAACTTACATCTTTTTTTAACATTTCACTCTAATTCAATTTTCTATTTAATTCAGACTTAAAGCCTCTTAGATGCATTTACACAGCGTTTGTTTTAAGATCAGATAGCTGGAAGTGTAAATGGGGAAATACATAAGCTCAGTTCACCATTCATAATACTTTATAGTATTTACAAGCAGCAAAGAAAACTGCATATTTAAGATATATTACTAACTTATTATATGCAGGTACAGAAGTATGCATTATGTCTGTGCTCCTTCCTTCCTTCCTCCCTTCCGTCCTACCTTCCTTCCTCCTTCTTTCCTTTCCTCCTTCCTTCCTTCCTCCCTCCTACTTTCACATTTAAAGTTGCCCTGTGGAGATTCTCACCATTAATAGAACTATGAAGCACTATTTTTACTAGTGGGGCCTGTCCTTCTTCCCCCCCTCCTTCTCTCTTTCTTTCCTTCCTCCATCCCCCTTTCTTCCTTCCTTCCTCCCTTCCTCCTTCTTTCCTTTCCTCCTTCCTTCCTTCCTCCCTCCTTCTCTTTCTTTCCTCACCCTACCTTCCTCCCTTCCTCCCTTCCTTCCTCCCTCCCTCCTACCTTCCTTCCTTCGTCCTTCCTCTTTTCCTTCCTCCGTCCTTCCTTCCTTTCCTTCCTCTTTTCCTTTCTCCCTCCCTCCTTCCTTCTTTCCTCCCTCCCTCCTACCTTCCTTCCTTTCCTTCTTCCCTCTTTCTCTCTTTCTTTCCTCACCCTACCTTCCTCCCTTCCTCCTACCTTCCTTCCTTTCTCTGTCCTTCCTTTCATTCCTCTTTTCCTTTCTCCCTCCCTCCTTCTTCCTTTCCTCCCTCCCTCCTCCCTTCCTTCCTTCCTCCCTCCTTCCTTCCTTTCCTCCTTCTCTCTTTCTTTCCTCACCCTACCTTCCTCCCTTCCTTCTTTCCTCCGTCCTTCCTTCCTTCCTCCCTTCCTTTCCTCCCCCCTTTTCTTCCTCCCTCCTTTCCTTCCGTCCGTATCTGCCATTTAATTCACATTATATTCCACTCACCTACAGGTGGCGGTAATGAGCTACGATACCCCCCCAAAAAAATGCAGTGAAGAAGAATACAAGCTAATAAAACATGGGTGATTTATGAGAAAGGAAACACATGTAAAAAAGATACATACAATATATTTTGGAGAGAAACATTAAATATAAACAGAAACCACATTTTCCTATATTTTCCCAACAAGCGAACCCTCTAGTGGTCAGAGAGTCTGGTTGGAGTCTTTTAACCGTGACCACTATCATTTTTTTACGTTAACCAAAGAGATGGGAGATGAAAACTCACTTTAATTCATTATTTTTGAAACTGTTTTGGACTGATAAATGACCTGTTTTATAGTGAATGGCAGGCTACCAGTTAAATGAAGGAGCAGAGTTACTTTTTGATGATATATTTGTTAAACTGGACAGAATTTTGTTAAATTTAACTAAAGCGATTTTGCACAGAAAGTGATGCCAGAGAGTCATGGATTGATATTTTGAAAGCTGAAACCTTCAATCAGATACTGAAATCACTGGAAATTGGCCGATAAAGAAAAGCAGCTACTTCTTTATTTACTGCTTGGTGATATTTCACTGACGCTAAACGCTGTCAGAAATCAGAAACCATGTCTTCAAGTCTGCTCTGTAGTCGTATAAGTTGTGAAGATTTCAGAGCTCGGGAGTTAAACACAGAATAACAGCAGGAAATGTGTGTGCAGAGAA
Organism: Scomber scombrus; assembly: GCF_963691925.1. Taxonomy (NCBI): domain Eukaryota; kingdom Metazoa; phylum Chordata; class Actinopteri; order Scombriformes; family Scombridae; genus Scomber; species Scomber scombrus. The sequence continues at coordinate 4,808 of NW_026910190.1, forward strand.
TCAAGTATAAATACTGTTTTCCTCTTCAAATTTAATGCCAGTTTGCCTCCACCGTACACCACAATCTCCTAAATCATGCTGGGGAGGGGGCTAAGGGGGTGTGTGTGTGTGCGTGTGCATGCATGTGTGTGTGTGTGTGTAAGTCGGTGTGTTTGTTTTACAGTGATTAGCCTATTATGTGGTCCGGTGGTGCCAAGCTACACACATGCCTCCGTGACCTCGCTGTGCCGAGCGGGTGAGCCGCAGGCGTCATTATGGTCGCTGCCCCGTACGGCTGACAGGCGGCTGGGCGGGGCTTCGTGCTCCGGCTCCGTCAGCTGATGGAGGCCCGGAGAGTGGTCTGCGAGTTCAACGGTAGGGGTAAGGGGGTGGGGGTGAGGGGTCACGGCAGGTCAAATGGGAGCTCACACTGTTTTACTGGTGTGTTAATGTGTAAAATGTGTGTATATGTGTGTGTATATGTATGTATGTATGTGTGTGTGTCCTATAATGAGATTTAGTTGTTGTTTTTTTTTCTCTCTCTCTTTCCCACATCAAGTTTTTTCCTCAGACGCTGTGAGAGGAGAAGTTGTTTATAGGCAGCTATCTAATCTGTGGTCATTTTGGCTTCACCGACCAATGGAAACACAGAATGAGGGAGTGGGGACAGTTGGTGTGTGTGTGTGGGTGTGTGGGTGTGTGTGTGCTTTCTTGGCTCTGTGTGTGTATGTGTGTGTGTGTGTTTGTGTGTAGTGACGGATTCAATTGCGTGTGTCTATAAAATTGTGAAACAGAAAAGCTGCATGAGGCTGCGGGTCAGATTTGGCTCGTGTCGTCGGCCTCATTGGATTTCCTAAAACAAACTCACAAACTCACTCGACAATTCTCTGGTTTAACTGGAAGCAAACGGAGTACGACTACATTTACATAAGAAAAATGAAAACAAAACAGCGGGCATTTAAAACTAGCAGTTGCTAAAAAAGGGACCTGAGTCGCTCTATATTTACTCTTTCCTCATTTAGTATTTACTCGAAATCCCAAAATACATACAAGAGCTGACCTAGGATGAAAAATGAGTGCATCCTTAAGTGGTTTTAAAACCAATTTTTATGTATATTATATATAATTTAAAAGGTTTAATTACACAAAGAGGGGCTGTGTTTTTTTCCCCCGAAAGACATGTTGTAACATCTGAAGAAGAGAAATGCAACCAGGCCTGTTAGATGAAACTGAAATATCATTTTTGACTTGATTTGAGATGATAAATTCATTCTTCATCTCACAACAAGCTCCATTTAATAGCTGCTGCAGAGGTTTCGGTCGTACAGTATCACATGATCTTTGCTCAGGTATCGAGGAAGTGTAGATGTTCAAATTTCAAGAGCATGTTAAGGATGAGAAGTCCTTAAATTGCCCCCAGAGTATCTCAAGTGGGCCAGACCAGTAAAACTCTTACACAATATAACCTATATATGTTACCTGCCTTTGTTTTGTTGTATAGTTTAATAAAGGGTTGTCATTGATTGTGTTTGTTGCCAAATGTATGCATGTATGTATGTATGCAATGTATGCAGTAGTCAAAATACACTGTGATGGGCACTAGCGATTTTCATTGTATTTTAAGTACAGTGACAATAAAGGCATCTTATCTTATATAATAATATAATATACATAATATAACTTTACTATAATAAACTATAAAGAATTAGAAGTTTCAGATTTTTGTCAGTTTCTTCTGATTATTTTGCACAGAAGCATCATTTTGCATAATTTTAAGTACATGCATGTTTTAAACTAAATAACCACAATATGTATTAATATATATATTAATCATATAGGTATGTATTGTTTTTTCAGGAGAGTTGTATTCATGCTCAGGGTGCAATTTTTCACACTTTGCAAACTTATCATCTAGTGGGCCGGATTGTACCCCTTGGTGGGCCGGTTCTGGGCCGCGGGCCCGTATGTTTGACACCGCTGATGTACAGTAACCTGAAGATGATGCAGTGTCTTTGAAATCTGCAAAACATCTACCAAACTGACCTTGTGGTGAGATTTTATTGTCAATTTTTTTATATATATTTAATCTAGATATCTCTACAGAGCTTCATCCTGCAGGTACAGGCCTCCATCCTGGATCTCACAGCCTGGAATCGAACTCTAAAGACGAGCTTTATGACACCCTAACGAGCTCCAGCCGAGGTGCCCGTTGAAAAGATAAACTTACTGATTGTTTTCACACTTAAGTAACAGTCGCGCCTCTATGCCCGTCTAATTGCCAGTGGCGGTTTTATCCACAGCTGACTCACTTGTTTCTTTGAGCCCCTGGAGGCCTCGAGAGCGAGGATCACACCCTTCCTTCATCCTGCCTATAATATCACATCCGCTTTAAAAATGATGTATTCGTCTTCATCAGAGCAGAGCTGCAGCTACTCATCATCCTCTTAAATCAAATTGCAGCTGTTCAGATCTTGCATGTAAATCCCTCCGAAGCAGCCAAAACTCTTCGAATGCATGCAATAAGTCAGTGTTTAGATCTGAGCTACAGCTAATAACTCATGTCGTTATTGATTCATTCTCTTCCATTATTTTTACTAGTTGAATAATCGTGGCCTATAAAATCACACCAATGCTTGAGTCCTGTGAGTTTTATGATCGATTTTAAGATTTTGTTGCTTGCATATTTTAAATCTCTTGTTGGTTTTTCTTAACTGTTGGTATTTGTTGTGTTATTAATCATTGTATATTGTCTATATTATTGCTTTGGACATTTCACTTGCATTATTTATTTTAACTGTAAAGCACTTTTTTACTGTTTTGAAAGGTCCTACATAAATAAAGTTGTTAGTATTGCTATAAAATGTTAGAAAATGGTGAAATATACCATCCTAACTGCCCTAACAATATGTTGAAATAGCTTTTTCCCAAATGACAAGAAAAACAAGAACAACTTCACTCCCAAATTGTGGCAGATTTGACCAGGACGATGCAATCAAATCATCTGTGCGTCATAGTGGATTCACATCTGGAGACCTTAACCCAACCCAAAAAAAAAAAAAACCACGTCTTTGGAGAATCGTAACACGAGTTAACAAGAGTCTGCAGAGAGTAGAACTCACCAATCACGGCTGTGCATTTGTAACGTTGTTTGTTTTGCAACGTACTCCTGAATGATGCATCCTGAGCTCTGTGTGTGTGTGTGTGTGTGTGTGTGTGTGTGTGTGTGTGTGTGTGTGTGTGTGTGTGTGTGTGTGTGTGTGTGTGTGTGTGTGTGTGTGTGTGGTTAGGCAACAGAGGCAACTTTGCTTAACCCTCCTGTTGTCTTCGAGTCAAGGAAGGAAGGGAGAAGAAGGAAGGAAGGGGAGAAGGAAGGAAGGATAGAAGGGAGGAAGAAGGAAGGAAAGGAGGGAGGAAGGAAGGAAGGGTAGAATGAAGGAAGGATGGAAGGGAGGAAGAAGGAAGGAAAGGAGGAAGGATGGAAGGGAGGAAGAAGGAAGGAAAGGAGGAAAGAAGGAAGGAAAGGAAAGAAGGAAGGAGGAAGGAAATGAAGGAAGAAAGACGGAGGAAAGAAGGAATAAAGGAAGGTAGGAGGGAGGAACAAGGAAGGAGGGAGGGAGGGAGGGAGGGAGGGAGAAAGGACAAGAGGAAGGGAGGACGGAAGGAAAGAAGAAAGGGAGGAAGGAAAGGAAAGGAAGGAAAGAAAGAAGGAAGGAAGGAAGGAAGAAAAGAAGGAAGGAAGGAAGGGAAGGAAGGAAGGAAGGAAGGAAGGGAGGAAGGAAATGAAGGAAGAAAGGACGGAGGAAAGAAGGAATAAAGGAAGGTAGGAGGGAGGAAACAAGGAAGGAGGGAGGGAGGGAGAAAGGACAAGAGGAAGGGGAGGACGGAAGGAAAGAAGGAAGGGAGGAAGGAAAGGAAAGGAAGGAGAGAAAGGAAGGAAGGAAGGAAGGAAGGAAGGAAGGAAGGAGGAAAGGGAAAGAAGGAGGGAGGGAGAAAAGAGAGAGGAAGGATCGAAAGAGAGAAGGAGGGAGGAAGGAAGGAAGGAAGGACAGACAGAAGGAAGGAAGGGAGGGAGGAAAGAAGGAACTTTCAAAACAGAGAATGGAGCTTACATTGTGTCACATGAATGAAATTAACATTTGCTGTTCTTTTTTTTTTTCTTTTCTTTTTTAAACGTATCTATGATCTTTCCATAACTTCAACCATATTGCGGTGGAAAGCTGTGGAAAACGAGATTCTCAAGATTAGAGTATCTTACATAAACCAACATGAACATTTGGTTAAAGCATTCGTCGTTACTAAGCCAATGAAAAGAGAAAGTCTTATGTCATGATTTTTTTTTTTTAAATGTCAGAAATTGAATTGTCAATGTGGGAGACCAACATTTTTTTTTTTCTTGTGCTGTAATTGCGCATTAATTTAAAGCAGCCATCATTTTCAGAGCAATCACTGAAGCCAGTAACTTTTTGGGGTAATGTCATCTAATTGAATGTTTACAAGGAAATGTAGGAGACTCATTTATTTAACCAGAAAAGAGACTCATAGTATTTCTATTTTGAGAGAGAGAGAGCGTACATGTCAATACATACATGGTTGTTTCCTCCTTCCTTTCCTTCTTCCTCCCTTCCTTCCTCCTTTCCTTCTTCCTTCCTTCTTTCCTCTGTCATTCTTTCCTTCCTCCCTTCCTTCCCGTCTTTCTTCCTTTCCTTCTCCCTTCCTTCCTCCCTCCCTTCCCTCTTCCTTTCCTTTCCTTCTTCCTTCCTTCTTTCCTCTGTCATTCTTCCTTCCTCCTTCCCGTCTTTCTTCCTTTCCTCCCTCCCTCCCTCCTTTCCCTCTTCCTTTCCTTCCTTCTTCCTCCTTCCTTCCTCCTTTCCTTCTTCCTTCCTCTGTCCTTCTTTCTACCTTCCTCTTTCCTTTCTCCCTCCCTCTTTCCTTCTTTCCTCCGTCCTTCCTTCCTTCCTCCCTCCTTTCATTCCTTTTTCCTCACTCCTTACCTTCCGTCTTCCTCCCTTCCTTCTTTCTTCCTCCCTTCCTTCATTCCTTCTTCCTCCCTCCTTTCCTTCCTTCTTCCTCCCTCCTTTCCTCCTTCCTTTCCTTCTTCCTCCCTTCCTTCCTTCTTTCCTTCTTCCTTCCTTCTTTCCTCTGTCCTTCCTTCTTTCCTCCCTTCCTTCTTTCCTTCCCTCCTTCCTTCTTCCCTCCTTTTCTTCCTTCTTCCTTCCTTACTCCTTTCCTTCTTTCTTCCTCCCTTCCTTCCTCCGTCCTTCCTTCCTTACTTTCCTCCCTCCTTTCCTTCCCTCTTCCTCACTCCTTTCCTTCCGTCTTCCTCCCCCTCCTCCTCTTCAAGCTCTCGGCTGCTGCCAAGTAGTGAAAGCCGACTGATGCAGGAGAGGTCTGATTTACACCAAAGTCAATAAAAAAAAAATACCCCAACATTTGAGTTTTATTAACAGTAGTGGTGGATGGAAAAAGCAGATTTCTTCTTTCTTCCTCCCTTCCTTCTTTCTTCCTCCCTTCCTTCATTCCTTCTTCCTCCCTCCTTTCCCTCTTCCTTTCCTTCCTTCTTCCTCCCTCCCTTCCTCCTTTCCTTCTTCCTTCCTCTGTCCTTCTTTACTTCCTTCCTCCCTTCCTCGTTTCCTTTCTCCCTCCCTCCTTCCTTCTTTCCTCCGTCCTTCCTTCCTTCCTCCCTCCTTTCATTCCTTCTTCCTCACTCCTTACCTTCCGTCTTCCTCCCTTCCTTCTTTCTTCCTCCCTTCCTTCATCCTCCCTCCTTTCCTTCTTTCTTCCTCCTTTCCTCCTTCCTTTCCTTCTTCCTCCCTTCCTTCTTTACTTCTTCCTTCCTTCTTTCCTCTGTCCTTCCTTCCTTCCTCCCTTCCTTCTTTCCTTCCCTCCTTCCTTCCTCCCTCCTTCCTTACTCCTTCCCTCTTTCCTTCCTACCGTCTTCCTTCCTTCCTCCTTTCCTTCTTTCTTCCTCCCTTCCTTTCTCCGTCCTTCCTTCCTTACTTTCCTTCCTTCGTCCCTCCTTTCCTTCCTTCCTTCCGTCTTCCTCCCCCTTCCTCCTCCTACTGCTATTTGAAAAAGCATCACTCTCTTCAAGCTCTCGGCTGCTGCCAAGTAGTGAAAGCCGACTGATGCAGGAGAGGTCTGATTTACACCAAAGTCAATAAAAAAAAAAACCCCAACATTTGAGTTTTATTAACAGTAGTGGTGGATGGAAAAAGCAGATTTCTTCTTTCTTCCTCCCTTCCTTCTTTCTTCCTCCCTTCCTTCATTCCTTCTTCCTCCCTCCTTTCCCTCTTCCTTTCCTTCCTTCTTCCTCCCTCCCTTCCTCCTTTCTTTCTTCCTTCCTCTGTCCTTCTTTACTTCCTTCCTCCCTTCCTCTTTTCCTTTCTCCCTCCCTCCTTCCTTCTTTCCTCCGTCCTTCCTTCCTTCCTCCCTCCTTTCATTCCTTCTTCCTCACTCCTTACCTTCCGTCTTCCTCCCTTCCTTCTTTCTTCCTCCCTTCCTTCATTCCATCCTCCCTCCTTTCCTTCTTTCTTTCCTCCTTTCCTCCTTCCTTTCCTTCTTCCTCCCTTCCTTCTTTACTTCTTCCTTCCTTCTTTCCTCTGTCCTTCCTTCCTTCCTCCCTTCCTTCTTTCCTTCCCTCCTTCCTTCCTCCCTCCTTTCCTTCCTTACTCCTTCCCTCTTTCCTTCCTACCTTCTTCCTTCCTTCCTCCTTTCCTTCTTTCTTCCTCCCTTCCTTCCTCCGTCCTTCCTTCCTTACTTTCCTTCCTTCGTCCCTCCTTTCCTTCCTTCTTCCTCACTCCTTTCCTTCCGTCTTCCTCCCCCTTCCTCCTCCTACTGCTATTTGAAAAAGCATCACTCTCTTCAAGCTCTCGGCTGCTGCCAAGTAGTGAAAGCCGACTGATGCAGGAGAGGTCTGATTTACACCAAAGTCAATAAAAAAAAAATACCCCCAACATTTGAGTTTTATTAACAGTAGTGGTGGATGGAAAAAGCAGATTTTGACAGGCGCTGGTGCCGCTGCGTAAAGCCAGAGTGTCTCCACATTGTCTTGGTGTCTCGTCTCCCTCCTGACGTCGCTGCCCGACCTTCGCTGAGTGACTACATCATATCTTGGCACGCAGATAAAAAAAAAAACCCTCAGGAGGTATTTTTTTTTTTTTGGACATGGACACGAGGATAACCACATGAGAGTAATTACTGCATTAGAAAAAAATTACAGCTGTTTCTTAAAAAAGACTGCCTCGATCAATAAATCAAGCTGGAATGAGTGTCGGCTCTTAAAGACACTAGATGTGGTGAGGTTATTTGTGAAAATGCGCTTAAAAGGCAGTTTAACGCAGTAAAGACCGGAGCGCCTGTGGAGTGGTGCGGTGGTGCGCTACATTTCAAACACATTTAGTCACCCCATCGATCGTAACACCCGTCAGCCTCGTGTTGCTGTATCAAACTTTTACATTTATCAGTGTTGACTCTTAACTGAGAGCACCTCCCTTCCTCCTTTATCTCTTTCTTTCCTTCCTCCATCCCCCTTTCTACCTTTCTTCTGTCCTTCCTCCCTTCCCTCTTTCCTTCCTCCCTCCTTTCCTTCCTTCTCCCTTCCTCCCTTCCTCCCTTCTCCCTCCTTCTTTTTTCCTCCCTTCCTTCCTCCTTTCCTTCTTCCTCCCTTCCTTCCTCCTTCCTTCTTTCCTCTGTCCTTCTTTCCTTCCTCCCTTCCTCTTTTCCTTTCTCCCTCCCTCCTTCCTTCTTTCCTCCGTCCTTCCTTCCTTCCTTTCCTCCCTCCTTTCCATCCATCCTTCCTCCCTCACTTCCATCTTCCTCCCTTCCTCCTTCCTTTTTCCTCCCTTCCTTCCTCCTTTCCTTCTTCCTCCCTTCCTTCCTCCTTCCTTCTTTCCTCTGTCCTTCCTCCCTTCCCTCTTTCCTTTCTCCCTCCCTCCTTCCTTCTTTCCTCCGTCCTTCCTTCCTTCCTTTCCTCCCTCCTTTCCATCCATCCTTCCTCCCTCACTCCTTTCCTTCCTTCTTCCTCACTCCTTTCCTTCCGTCTTCCTCCCTTCTGTCCTTCCTTTCCTTCCTCCCTCCCTCCTTTCCTTCCATCCTTTCCTTCCTCCTTCTTTCTTTCCTCTGTCCTTCTTGCCTTCCTCCCTTCCTCTTTTCCTTTCTCCCTCCCTCTTTCCTTCTTTCCTCCGTCCTTCCTTCCTTCCTTTCCTCCCTCCTTTCCATCCATCCTTCCTCCCTCACTCCTTTCCTTCCTTCTTCCTCACTCCTTTCCTTCCGTCTTCCTCCCTTCCGTCCTTCCTTCCTCCCTCCCTCCTTTCCTTCCATCCTTTCCTTCCTCCCTTCCTTCTTTCCTTCCCTCCTTTCCTTCCTTCTTCCTCCCTCCTTTCCTTTCCTCCTTTTTCTTCTTTCTACACATTTAGTCACCCCATCGATCGTAACACCTGTCAGCCTCGTGTTGCTATATCAAACTTTTACATTTATCAGTGTTGACTCTAAACTGAGAGAGGAAAAAAAGGAGAAGACAGTTCAACCACAGCTCGAAGGATATTCAGCATATTGCGCAACATTCACGTCAATTTCCAGGGGCTTGATTTTTAGAAGCTTATCTCTAGAGTTTAATCAAGTTGTTGCTTTACGATAATCTGCAGCTCAATTCATCCAAAACTCACAAACTTATCATAAACCTTTTGGGGGGCGCAAATCACACTACACTCCCCCGAACCCCCAACAATAACAATGGCAACCCTATACGTAGGCCTCTCTTTTCCAACCACATCATGTCAAACATCAAATGCCTGAGCCTGAGCTGTACTCGCTCAATGAAAAAGACTGTGAGATATACGGTTGAAAGCTTCACGGTTATAGTAAATGAACCTAAACGCTTTGATTATATCAGCCAAACAGGAAGTAATTATTTGCTGATTTGCTGATCATCTAGATTAAAACGTAGTTATGTGAGGGGGTCGCAATGTTTAGGTTACAAATAACTGTTAAACCAGCAATTCAGTGTGTGTTTTGGACCTGCTTCACATTGAAATATAGTGATTGTAATGCTGTTGAAACAATGGTTATGTCTCCTTGGCGTCTTTTTCTAAACTCAACTTGATCCAGTTTGAATCAAAAAATGTCCAGACGGCTTTTAAACATTCACATAACCACAGCGAGGGCTTATAGAGAAGGTAAAGTAGTTATATGCACGACGGAAAAAAGGAAAATTCTCTGCTGAACTTTTGGGCTGCAGCTATAATATGATATAAACCACACGATTTTTCTCCTGAATTTGAACGTTAAAATCGAGATCTTCAGACACTCTGCATTTAACCTTCGTGTCGTCCTCCCGGGTCAAATTGACCCCGTCTGTTTTGACTGTTCCTTCTTTCCTCCCTTCCTTCTTCTCTTTCTTTCCTTCCTCCATTCCTCTTTTCCTTTCTCCCTCCCTCCTTCCTTCCTTCTTCCTCCCTCCTTTCCTTCCTTCTTCCTCCCTCCTTTCCTTCCTTCTTCCTCCTTTCCTCTTTCCTTTCCTCCCTTCCTTCCTCCTTTCCTTCCTTCTTTCCTTCCTTCTTTCCTCTGTCCTTCTTTCCTTCCTTCCTCCCTTCCTCTTTTCCTTTCTCCCTCCCTCCTTCCTTCCTTCCTCCCTCCTTTCCTTCCTTCTTGCTCCTTTCCTTCCTTCTTTCCTTCCCTCCTTCATTCCTCCCTCCTTTCCTTTCTTCTTCCTCACTCCTTTCCTTCCATCTTCCTTCCTTCTTTCCTCTGTCCTTCCTTCCTTCCTCCCTTCCTTCCCTCCTTCCTTTCTTCCTCCTTTCCTTCCTTCTTCCTCACTCCTTTCCTTCAGTCTTCCTCCCTTCCTCCCTCCTTTCCTTACTTCTACCTCACTCCTTTCCTTCCTTCTCCCTCCCTTCCTTCCTTGACTTGAGGACAACAGGAGGGTTAATGTGACATTTCAATCCTGAGTCCTAGATTTTACACATTTTACATACTAATCAAATATACTGCAACTTTTTCTATGTTTTGCAGTGAAATTAATAAAAAATAGTGAAATAATGTTGTTAATTAATGTATTTGGCATTAACTTAAACATTCATACTACCTAATATTACCAAGTCTTTAATCTACATGAACATACGTGAAAAATATTACATGAAAATGAATTTAAAAAAAAAAAAAACTTTCCCCATAATATCTGATCTTGCAATAAAAGATCACATCATACTCAACAGCCAAGATTTTATTAAACTTTTTTTATGGTTATGTTTGGCACTGGCAGCACGTTAGGGAAAGATCAGATCTTTGGTTTTACAGAAATAGTCTGGAACCAAAAAGGAAAAAAAAAAGTCTACAAAAGGTTAAAGCAGCAACATTTGTAGTATTCAGAACAACTTTTATTGTTAGACCAACGCCTTTTGGCTTCAGGTCATTGTTAAACACATAATGTATTTATTTTCTTTATCCCTCTCTGCTGTTTAACTAGCACATTTAAATGCAGTGTGTAATGTGTTTTATGATGACCCTGATGAAGGCTGCGAGCCCTGAAATGTGTTGGTCTAACAATAAAAGTTGTTCTGTAAACTACATGAGCTGCTGCAGCGTTTTGACCTTTTTACAGAAAACATTGTCGACAGCGACTCGAAGCATGAAACCGAAACCGCCGTCAAGATGTGAACCCCTCGCTCTAATGTTGTCAACATCCTGCATTCTGTACATCTGACATCCACCTCGGCTACGTTTACACTCCTCCTGACTTCAGCGAGGTTTGTAAATGTAGCTTCATTCATTCAATAAAACATCTCCTGTAAACATAATGCATGCAATATAATTAACCTTCCTGTCGTCCTCCCGGGGCAAATTGACCCCGTCTGTTTTGACTGTTCCTTCCTTCCTTCCTTCTGTCCTTCCTCCCTCCCTCCTTCTGTCCTTCCTTCCTTCCTTTACTTCCTCTCTTCCTTCTTTCCTCCCTCCCTCCTTCTCTTTCTTTCCTCCCCCATAGCTTCCTTCCTTCCTTCCGCTTTTCCTTTCTCCCTCCTTCTCTTTCCTTCCTCCCTCCTTTCTTCCTTCCTTCCTTCCTCCCTCCTTTTCTTCTTCCTCCCTTCCTTCCTTCCTCCCTCTTTTCCTTCCTCCCTTTCTTCCTCTTTTCCTTCCTTCCTCCTCCCTCCTTTCCTTTCTTCTTCCTCCCTTCCTCCCTCTTTTCCTTCCTTCTTCCTCCCTTCCTTTCTCCCTCCTTTCCTTCCTTCTTCCTCCCTTCCTTCCTTCCTCCCTCTTTTCCGTCCTTCTTAATTTCTTCCATCCTTCCTTCCACCAGGAGGGTTAAGTCGTATATACACTACCGGTCAAAAGTTTTAGAACACCCCAATTTTTCCAGTTTTCTCCTCACGCAGGAGTTCTGTATGCTGTCGAGTAGAAAGGATGGTTCCTCAGTGTGTGACATTAACTGTCAAATATGGAGGAGGAAGCATGATGGTCTGATGTTTTTCTGGATCCAGGGTCGGCTACAACAGCATTCTGCAGCGATGCCATGCAGTACCCTCTGGTATGCGCCTAGTTGGTCAGAGGTTCATCCTACAGCAAGATGATGACCTAAAACATAAGTCCAAGCTATGACACAACTACCTTAGGAAAAAAGACCAAAATGATAAGCTTGAAAACATTTTATCAATAAAAAACTGGAAAAATTGGGGTGTTCTAAAACTTTTGACCTGTAGTATGTGAATGTGAATTTCTAGGAGACGGGGATGGAGACATGTAGATGTTCTTGATGCTACTTTAAGCATTACAAATGATCCTGCCACCGGGATGCCGTGAACCTTCAGCCCCGGGATGACGCTGAGGTCAACAGTAGCAGACTGTCTCCAGGAGAAGACAAACAACTGTGAAAACACGCTCATTGAATTGTACATCACCCCCCAACACACACACACACACACACACACACACACACACACACACACACACACACACGATCCTCTCCCCTGCCGTCCTTATACAACAACTGAAAATGCAGTAAAGGACACTGAAGATGAGACAATGGGATCGACTTTCAGAGGTATCCGTCCCCCCCCTCGACACATTCGCAGGAGTTTGTGCTGCTGCTGTCTGGCACGAGGCTGTCATGTCATCATTCAAGCTGAACCCCCCCCCTCCTCTCCTCCCCCTCCCTCGACTCACACTGAAATACACTCAACAACAAGAGAAATGGATTTCCAGGAACATAAACACATGCATGCAGTCACTTTTAGAAACACACACACACACACACACATTGAGGAGGCAGTATAAACATTACCACAGATTCATGCAGATATAACACTCCAAATTTAACTCTACAACAACAACAAAGACATTATTTCATCATTTCTGTATTGACACAAGGGCGCACACACACACACACACACACACACACACACACACACACACACACACACTGTCACAGCCCCCTTCTGCTGCTTCAGTGTCACCTGTTGAACCTCCTCACACACACACACACACACACACACACACACACACACACACACACACACACACACACCTCAGCCCCAGTCAGACAAACACAGAGACTGTTCTTCAGGTTGAAATGCTACCGAGGGTCAGAGGTTGTTTGTCTGATGATTTTTAAAAAAAGAGGACTAACTTAATGTAAACTTAAATGTGTTGTTCACTGAATTGGTATGTGTACCTCAAAACACACTTATACCAAAAGCTCAAAAAACCCATGGGACCAAAAACCCGAAGTAACCCTGCTATGCTGAAAACAAAAGCTCACTGGCTCCAAAGGCCCTGCTGCTCCGAACATACACTCTCTACCTTCACATCCAAATGATCATTTTAACCCAAATCATGTATCTTTTGTGCCTAAATCTAACCAGACCTTAACCTTTGTGTCGTCCTGCTGGGTCAAATTGACCCCGTCTGTTTTGACTATTCCTTCTTTCCTCCCTTCCTTCTTTCCTCTGTCCTTCTTTCCTTCCTCCCTTCCTTCTTTCTTCCCTCCCTCCTTCTCTTTCTTTCTTCCCCCTCTCTCCCTCCTTCCTTCTTTCCTCCCTCCCTCCTATCTTCTTTCCTTTCTTCTTTCCTCCGTCCTTCCTTCCTTCCTTCTTTCCTTTCCTCCCTCCTTCTCTTTCTTTCTTCCCCCTACCTTCCTCCCTTCCTTCTTTCCTGTCCTTCTTTCCTTCCTTCCTTCCTTCCTCTGTCCTTCTTTCCTTCCTCCCTTCCTTCTTTCTTTCCTCCCTCCTTCTCTCTTTCTTTCTTCCCCCTACCTTGCCCTTAAAGGGCAAAAGATGACAGAGGTAGTCTGGTCGGGATGCCTGACCATAAATAACAGCAGTGCACACATTGATAATATTCATTACCAAAAAAGACTGAGGTCTTCGGCTAAATTCAGCGTCATATTTCACTTAAACTGATTTAATAATAAAAATTTTTTAAAAATGACTTAGTGTCTGTTTTTGAGTCGTAAGAAATCAAACATTTTTTAAAAGTAAGCTCGGCTCTGTTAACTTTAACGTTGAGGTTTTTTTCCTCTGACAGTAGGAAACAGCTGAAGACTTTATTTGGCTCGTCGTCAATCATTTCAACAGACGTTTCACAATTCACTCAATTCTGATATACTCAGGGTCAAGTTTCAGAAAGCAGATGATGATAAATCATGTTATAAAAATGACAAAATTGCACATGTTTGATTAAACTTTGATTTATCTGACTTTAGTCACAGAAGAGTTGTTATTGCATGTTGGAAATGACTTGAAGCTCCACACTGACTTCTCACTCTGGAGTTTTTCTGAATGAAACAGGTAGCTTAACCTTCCTGTTGTCCTCGAGTCAAGGAAAGAAGGAAAGATGGAAGGATGGAAGGTTGGAAGGAAAGAAGGAAGGAAGGAAGGAAAGATGATAGGATTGATGGAGGGAAGGAAGGAAGGAAGGAAGGAAGGAAGGAAGGAAGGAAGGAAGGGAGGATGGATGGATGGATGGATGGAAGGGAGGAAGAAGGAAGGAAGGAAAGGAAGGAGGGAGGAAGGAAGGAAGGGAGGAAGGAAAGGAGGGAGGAAGGAAGGGAGGAAAGGAAAGAAGGAATGGAGGAAGGAAAGGAAGGGAAGGATGGAGGAAAGAAGGAAGGAAGGAAGGTAGGGGGGAGTGAGGAAAAAATGAACAAGGGAGGGAGGGAGAAAGGAAAAGAGGAAGGGAGGAAAGAAGGACAGATGAAAGAAGGAAGGGCAGGAAGGAAAGGAAAGGAAGGAAGGATGGAAGGGAGGAAGAAGAAGGAAAGGAGGAAGGATGGAAGGGAGGAAGAAGAAGGAAAGGAGGAAGGATGGAAGGGAGGAAGGAAGGGAGGAAAGGAAAGAAGGAAGGAGGGAAAGAAGGATGGAAGGTAGGAAAGAAAGATGGAAGGATGGAATGAAGGACGGAAAGGAGGAAGGAAGGAAGGAAGGAAGGAGGGAGGAAGAAAAGAAGGTCAATGTTTACTATCGAATGTCTTGAACAACATTAATCAAAGTAAACTGAGCAACATGTCTGTTCAGTCTCCAGGGTTTGGTCAGCGTGACTCGTAGAAACAAACATAAAGGATGGTTACAACATAAAGAAAAGTCCTTGCATAAGACTGAATGTCTAGACATGGTTAGAGGAAACAGATATAAAGCTGTTCTCTGATCAGAAAATAGTTCCTTTAAAACAATCAGCAGCCACAGAGACCTGCATTATTACCACAGTGTGTCTTCATCACCTCACACTCATCTTTATATCTATTTGAAACGACCCTGTTGTGGCAGCAGGATATGAAAACTGTCAGCGTGAGAAATCGTGCTTATACACACACACACACACACATACACACACACACACACACACACACACACACACACACATACACACACACACACACACACACACACACACACACACAAACACACACACACACTAAAACATGATTACACATTATATCCGAACAGAAACAGTAAACACGTAATCCACCTCTGTTGTCTATCTTCTCCGCTGTCACATCAAAACTCAGCGGAACCCATTTCCTTTCCACAAACCTTATTCTGAGGAGATAATTACACGTCCCGCCAGATAAGACAAGGAAGGCAAGGAATCAAAATAAAACGGCTTTCTCTTCTTCGCTTCCCACCGTCAATCAACTCTGAGCTAAGCGATCGGGGGCTGGTGACAGAGACGGTCGGGGGGGGGGGGGGGGGGGGGAGATGGCGGGATGACAGCGATTACGCAATGAAGGGGAAAAAAAGCAAAACCAAAATAACAGAGAGATGCTGTCACAGATATGCCGAGGGGAGAGAGAGAGAGAAGGAGGCCGAGGAGGGAAAAGGAGGGATGTGAAAAGGGAGAGAGGAGGAGAGATAAGGAGTTTAGAAATGAAGAGGTGACATGTAGAGATAAGGAAAGAAAGTGATAAAAATGAGGGCAGGTAGATGAAAGAAGGAGCAATAATAAACATAAAGGTGCAATGTGGAGCTTATACACAAACATGACAAAAGTCTCTCAATAAAAAGGCTTTCTGTGCATTTTTTTTAAACCTGCAATACCTCATTTTGGCCACTTGGGGGCAGCAGTAACAACTTTTGAACATAACACTGACATATCATCACCTTTTAAGTTGATATGTCGAACTTATTTCCACTTCAAGCAGGTACGAAGCAGTATTATTATTCATTAGGAGTCGTGTTTCTGTCCAATATTCACTCTCTTTTTGCTCTGTTTTTGTTCTCCACCAACTCCTGAGGGAAATATGTGGCTCTTTAACCCTCCTGTTGTCCTCGAGTCAAGGAAGGAAGGGACGAAGAAGGAAAGAAAGGAGGGAGGAAAGGAGGAAGGGAGGAAAGGAGGGAGGAAAGAAGGGAGGAAGGACGGAAAGGAGGGAGGAAGGAAGGAAGGGAGGAAGACGGAAGGAAAGTAGGGAGGAAGAAGGACGGGAGGAAGAAGGAAAGAAATGAGGAAGGGAGGAAGAAGGAAGGAAAGAAGGGAGGAAGGAAGGGAGGAAGAAGGAAAGAAAGGAGGAAGGAAGGAAAGGAGGGAGGAAGGAAGGAAAGGAAAGAAGGGAGGAAGGAGGGAGGTTGGGACGGAGAAAGGAAGGGAGGAAGGAAGGAAAGAAGGACAGGGGAAGGGAGGAAGGTAGGGGGGATGGAGGAAGGAAAGAAGGAAGGGAGGAAAGAGAGAGGAAGGACAGACGGAAGGAAGTAAGGGAGGAAAGAAGGAACAGTCAAAACAGACGGGGTCAATTTGACCCGGGAGGACGACACAAAGGTTAAGCTGCTAAATGCTCCACTATGTTCACTAGCTAGTGAATTTTCTCTTTTTTTACAGCTTTTTCTCTAAAAACAACACTATGAGAGCTCTGAGAATGAACCAAAACAGTAAAAGTTGCAGCCAGACAGTTAAACAATGAGCTGAAACTCAACTATAAAGCTCTGTGAATCTGAGAGGAGCTGCTGAGTCACTGATAATCCCTCTGTGCATTGTTATGATAAACATGGACTATAGTTGCTTTAAGATCCAACAAATGTCGATAGCATGAAAACCGATGACAGGAAATGAATAACTTCCCCACATAAAACACCAACCGGTCCCTTTTAATTAAGTTCAAATCACCTCAGTCTCCCAGGATGAATGTGTCTAGCTGTGTCCACCCCGTGTCTTTTGCAATTTCATCCGCCTTAAATTAAAGGATGAGTTGAGAGAGAGAGAGAGAGGAGATAAGAGACGGATCAACCAAGAGGAAAAAGAAGAGGTGGAGGCAAGACAGGAAGAAAAAAGGAGAAGAATAGAAGTAGTATCGGAGAGAGAGAGAGACACTAAATGAAGCGGGAGAGAGAGTGTGATTGAAGATAAAGAGGAGAAAGGAGGGGGGAAGAAGTGATGGATGAGAGAGAGAGAGAGAGAGAGAGAGAGAGAGAGGGGGAGGACAGTCATTGTCACCCCACCTGTCTTTGATGGGCAGGATTTCCGGCGCTGGCGGTATTCTCTTTCTCCCTTTATGTGGTTTACAGCCCCCAGGATACGGGGAAGCGTCTGGATATCTTTACACACTTCCTGTACCGCACAAAGCTGCCCGCCGTTGCTCTGCAGGTCGCCAGATAATATCAACACTCACGCTGTGTGTTTAAACACAGAGACCCAGAAACACGAGACACGAGTGATGCTTCGTGTCACACCTGATGCCACTTTCAACATGTCAAAAAAAATCACGCTGTTAACTCGATACTTTAAATCAAAGCTGCACCGCAACGTCTATTGTAGTGAGTGCTGCCTGGATTATATTATTATTATTATGGATTATACAGACATTATTTGAGGTGTTGTGTTTCTGTATTTGGGTAGATGAGCAAACAAAGAGCAGAACTTTTGACATTGGATATCTGGAGTTTTGCATCCGTGTGTGGTTTGGTTTCAGCAACAAAAACACTGTGGCTTTGGTTAAATATTGAAAAGTGCACATTTCTTGCCACCAAGTGACAGTTATCACAGCTTGAGGCTGAAGCCACTGTGGAAGTGCCTTAAAGTGCCACTTACAGCTGTTGACAGATGCTCCAGCTGACTCTCATTCAAAAAAGTCTAAAAAATCCTCTCTAGAAATACTAAGTTCATCTTTTTTTTCTTTTTTTTAAGATCTAAATCTCTAAATTCGGACCCTATAATAAGCTTTCTGGTGGTCATTTTGGAAATTATTGCTCCGTTAATAAGATCTGAAGACTTACAGTAGCTTTGATGTCTGCTCTGCGGGCGATGATTCACAGCTGTGATTGACAGTTGGCTCACCTGTTGCTCCTCCAGGCTCCGTAATTGACTAAATTAAATGTTGACTTGATAACGATACCTGCCCTGTTACCACAATTTATCCAAAGTAGCTAACGTTAGCCCGAGCATGCTGCACTAGTAACATTGCGTTAGCTTGGGTCCGAGGTAGCGGAGCATGGAAGGCAACACTATGCACTCCTTATTTGGAAGTAAAAAAGTAGATCCAGTCTGGAGAAATATTAAAACAGAAGCTCTGAAAGTCTGGCTTGGTGTGAGTCCAAGAGCCGGAGAGAGCAGCAGATGACCCAACTGTCAATCAATGCCAACGCAGCATACTCTCTGTTTATTAGATGGCCTGAATTTAGAGATTGATGCCACTGATGACTCGTAAAAAAAACAAATACTCCATTGCACTTTAACATACTTTCTCATTGGCTTCAGCCTACTTTCTCATTGGCTTCAGCCTCAAGCCCTGGTAGCCTGTCATTTCTCTCACCCGAGTAACAACATGCAACTACCCTGAGTAATCAGTCGATACTGGCAGTCAAAGTCCAGGTCTTTGTGGTTATTGGTTAATTTCATGAGAACTATCAAAAACTTGTCAAGACAAAAGAATTACTTGGAAATTACTGAATTCATCAGGTCCCAAGATGACGTTGCAGTGGTGCCAGTTTTCCCATGAGGAGTTGTACTGATGTAATGAACACGATTGAGAAAATAGTTTCACATAATAGTTTCATAGTCTTACAGAAACCTTTACCCTGTTTTACCCCTCTCCGCACCCACAAGAGAGACTTGAAATTATTACAACAGCCTAATTTGATTAAATGTGTTTGGTTGCCAACAATTCAAGCAACCAGCAGACAGGAATGTGAGTCACTCTTCTGATACAGACGTGTACAACACCCATGTCTACTGCCAGAAAAACCTGCCTCTCGGGCCTCTTCGACTACCGCAGGAGAACATCGCTTCACTCGACCTATAGAGAGATTTCTCAACTCGCTGCCGTCTTAAGTTGACTGATGCGTTTTGTGAGGCTGAATAATAACGCTTGTTGGCTGCACAAAGGCAGCTGGTAGCTTTTGTTGCCAAAGATGACAAGCAGAATCGCCTTACTCCGGCTCGGACAATGGAGGGCTGCGTTGATACGGTATTGTGTGTCAGCATTATACGCGGCTGTGCTCCGCTTTTTTTTTTTTCCAGGTCTGTGTGAAGAGGTGCTTTGCCATCACACAAGATTTAATTTCTTGTGAAGACCCCAATACAACAAAGAAGTTGAAATGCTTCCCTTTTTTGCTGGAAGTCGGAAGGATGAACACAAACAAAGCACCGAGGATCATAGTGTTACAGCGATTTCTAAAGTGCGGGCTTTAAGAGGCTTAAAGGGAAAATCCAACTTAAAACACGAGTCACCTACACCTCCTGTGATCTATGACAAATCTTTTCATAGTAATGATGGCCTGTGATCTGAGATTTTTAAAAAATATATGCAGACAACAGAAGCAGGACTGCGTCTGGTGGTGTCATTCAGAGACAAATCCTGCAGCTGCTCCACTAAAAACAAACAGTGATTGTAACCAGAGTCGTCTTAAACTTCTGTACAGTACCAGTCTCCAAGTCTGTAACCCCCCCCAACTTATGATGTAAAGCTATTTTATGCATTTTAAATACACAGTTCATACTCTGCTGAGAGAAAAACATGAAAAAGACTGATGCAAACTGAAGGTTTACTATAGTACTAACTAAGAAGTGCAACTATCAGAAGGGCCAATATGAAGCAGGTTTGGTCATTTTGAGTCTTTTGAGTTTCGGGCTCATGCAGGATTCAGGTGTGAAGTCAGTTTCAGGCTCATGCAGGATTCAGGTGTGAAGTCAGTTTCAGGCTTATGCAGGATTCAGGTGTGAAGTGGATTATTAAGTATTAAGTATTCTTGAGCGCTGCCCTTAGGTACCAAAATAGTCAAATCAAAAGAGTGAGCCGAAAACAGCTAAAATGTTCCATAGACCTGAGGGCAACTGCAGTCAGGTGATAATCCTCGATGACTTTTATCACTGGGCGATGGTATGTTACATCGTCATTATTTCCATTATTAATGGAAAAAAAGATTACTGCGGCTATTACGCAGGTAATTAAACGTACCATCAGCAGCTGCTTTGACATTTCACTGGTTGTTTTATAAACTAATTATTTCCAGCTAACACAGTTGTCATTCCTGAAGCCAGAAAAATGCCAAACATGCAGTGACAACATAGTGACTGTAACACACACACACACACACACACACACACACACACACACACAAACACACACACACACACACACACACACACACACACTCACACACACACACACACAAACACACTGCCTCCTCCTTTCTCTCAGTCTTTCACACACATACAAACAGACTCATTTTCACTCTGACACACATGTTCACATCTCTATTTTTTGCGCTCTCTCACTCACACATTTAGGGCTCTATAACTGTGAGGATTCTAGTTGATATAATACACTTTTAAAACCTTTTAAAAGCTCATTTTAAGTGTCGCACAGCCTGAAATGAAGAGAAACGAGGACCAGAGGTGTCAAACTTCATGTGTTCTCACAAAGATACAAGAACAAGAACACACACACACACACACACACGCGACTTAACTGTAGAGCCGGCTGCAACCAGCTTCCACTAACACACCGGGAAAAAAATCAATAACATCTACTGTGTCTCCACACACACACACACACACACACACACACACACACACACACACACACACACACACACAGAAACAGACACACCTCCAAACCCACAGACCCCCCTCCCTGTGACCAAAGAACAGGTGATCAGCTGCAAATGGGCAAAGTGAGGGAGGGGAAGGGGGAGAGACAAGCCATTCATCACCCCGGGGTCTGCCACCATCTCTCCCCCCACCACACACACACACACACACACACACACATACACACACTCACACACACACACACTGCAGCAGACATCTCCATTTAAGAGCACTTGAACAGCAGCTAAACAAACTCGAGCCCTCAGGTCGGCCACTCGGGGCCACACAACTGGGTTTGAAGCTCGGCCGACGTGCAGCCTGGTCTCCTATTAGGGCGAAGTTCAAAGGAGACGCACACACACACACACACACACACACACATCTTCAATCACAGGCGACACAGCAGGGAGGGGTTGAGGTGGGGTAGGTAGATCAAACAGGAGCGGTGCGCTGCCGAGCAAACAGGTCTGAGAGTCACCAGGTGATAATTGAATAATCCTTCATTTGTGTCAAGACAACACTGATTTTGCATTAATGTTTCTATATTCAATATATAAATAACGATTTGTGTGCAGTTCAGGCTAAAAAAGGAACAAAATGACAATGAATTAAACTTAAATTTTAGAAAGTATCAAAGTCTGAGAGAGAGAGAGATTACATTACTTATATTAATTATTTACAACACCTCTAATATACTGAAGCAGCAAAAAATAGATATTGTAGCTGCATATACCATATTATATCATTTATAAACATATTTTTTATCTATTAAATGTACATTTATTTGACAACTTTTATAATCTCTTACATTATTATTAATTAATTAAGCTAAAACATGTTTAGAAATACAAGTAAATGGACCAAACTTAAGCAAAGATTGCACACTATTCTCTAA
Source organism: Scomber scombrus (assembly GCF_963691925.1). Lineage (NCBI taxonomy): Eukaryota > Metazoa > Chordata > Actinopteri > Scombriformes > Scombridae > Scomber > Scomber scombrus. The sequence continues at coordinate 26,187 of NW_026910190.1, forward strand.
TTGCTGTTATATAAATAATAATACAATTAAATAATAGTGTGCAAAAGCCTTTAAAGACAAATGTCCATCTGTGGTCCTCAGCCAGACCTAAAGGACAGGTTCACTTTTTCTTTTTTATTTCTTTCCTAAAACAACAATCAGGAGCCCAAATGAACATTGAAACCTGTTTTTCTCTCACTGTAATGATTCCTCCTGTTCATACTGACCATTAGAAGATCCCTTCATAATGCACTTATAATGGAAATGATGGGGGACTAAATCCACAGTCTTCCTTCTGTGTAAAAAAAGAGTGTTTAAAAGTTGATCTGAAGCTAATATGAAGCTTCAGCCGTCCAAATGAGTCAAATCAATACAATGTAAACTATGTTATTGGTCTTTTCAGGGTTTCTCCTGTCTGTCTCCTTCAGCTCTCCAGACTCTCCAGTTTTTTTTTTCTCCTCATTTCACACTTAGTAAATTAGCTGAGAGCAACAAGAGTGTTAACTCAGGGGTGAGACTGGCTGTCTGCCACTCGACGTCTCAGTCAAAGGCCGACGACCTCCTGATCTCTGACCTCGATGTGAGACCACACTTAGAGGCCGAGTGCTGTCCAAGCTTCAATCACTGCAGCAGTCCCATGAAGATCATCTCACATTGTTTAACAAATAAAGCCAACAGTGAACTTTCATCATGCTTTTCCAACTTTACTTTTTTTTTTTTTTTAATCAGGGCTTTTTTTAATGATTTCATTAATATGTTTTTCCACCTGGGGGAGCTATAGACAGCAACTTAAAGCAGCTTTAAGTCTGGTGAACTTCCACTGTGGTGAGCTGATCTCTCTAATTACTGTACACTCAGGGGGAGAATCTATACGGGGGCAAATCTGCGTCCAGGCTCAATCTCATAAGTGCAGGCTGGAGTGGCAGCAGGCTTAATGTCTGTTTATGCTCGTTTGCAAGAGGTTATGATTACTGGCGACAGTGGCGTCACTGAGGGAAACACAGTCAGCAGGTGCAGACGGAGAGCTGGTGACCAAAAACACAAGTCTGGGAGGTGTAACAAACATCCAAATGTCCAGCTCTATCATAAAAGTTAAGCTCTCCAGCTGCTGATAACTGTTATCGTGGATGTTGATTTCACTGCCCCGTCCAAACAAATTGCTCTGCAACTGCAGCAGGACGCACTTTGTTTTCCAACAGAGCTGCATCTCCAAGGAGAAGCAGCTTATTAGACCAGTTAATCATAGCAGAGGCAACTTCAAAATTGATGGATACATCTTGAAATGACTGTTTTTGGTATTAGCAGGCTACACCTCACCTTGAAATCAGCCTTGCAGCATTTGCAGCGTGCAGCTTCGGTTAGTTTTTTTTCTGGCATGTGACATTTTCTTGAGGGGATTAACTCAAATTAAGCATTTTTAGTAATCCTGTGTTAATGGGGAGCGTTTTGCAGCCGGAGAGAGTGAAAGCTGGCTGACAGGAGGCTTGTAACGCAGCGCTGAACGCAGGCCGGGCAGGCAGGCACAGGCAGTGCCAGTCAGTAAACCCAAACTGCCCCCAGGCCGCTCCAGCTGTGTGACACACCTCTTATGAACACCTCAATCACAGCACCATGCTCAGGGAACTCTTTTGCCCTTTTCAACCTACGTACAGTATTAATCCAACTTATTTCATGACTTGTTTTTTCTAAGTGCGAGGAAACAAGAAATACCAGCTTTTCTGAATGTTTCTGAAATGTCAGGCATGTATTGAGCCTGTGCTCCATGTGGACACCAGCAGAAGTCTGCGGACATCAAACCAAAACCAGTCAATAGATTGTCGAGAAAGATCAATGTGGCCATCTTTAAAACAGAAACATATACGACCATTTGTTATTAATGTTATACCAAACCTGAACAAGCTCCTTTCACTGACTCAGAATGCTCATAGGATAAGATCCAAAGCTCCAAAAAAGTACATAAAAGTACGTGTAGAACATTTTGTCAAAGTCATAATTGGAAAAAAACAAAACACAGAAAACCAGAGTAACAATAAAGACACATCACTCATTCTTTTTTTCTTCTTGCTTCCAGCTTCTTCATAACTCTGTCATGTTGTCCTCCATCGTAACACCGGCTCAGTCTGTTGGGCATCACAACAAAAATCAGATCAATGAAGTGAAGTGAAGCCCTTGTAGTCAAAATGTCTGGAGGCATACAGTAAGTATGCTCATAACAAACGTCTGAAAGAGCTTGTCTGACAGCCAGATGTGAGAGTTACTGCGAGGCAGGTTTGAACTTCTTTCTCCAGCTTTCCTCTTTCTTCTTTTCTTTTGTTGACTACTTCTGACTTACTTGCCGGCACGTTTTTTTTTGAGAGGATAACCGAGCACGACACCTTCAAATGCCTTGGAGGAGAAAGTGTGCTTATCCGCCATTCATCACTTGGGGAGAGTATGAAGACAGGGATTAGAGAGGCAGTGGGATGCAGCCATTACTTTATCCCCCCCCTCTGTGTTTTTGAGTGTTTCCGGACAGGTATTACACACGTCTATCTTTTTTTAGACGAGGTCAGACAACACATCGATATAGTTCGTTTGAAGCGGAGCCCAACAATGAATCCATGAATGAATAAAACAGGACTGGTGTTCAGGTGCAAACAGTCCGTGTCCACAACCCAAACTTCTAGCTACATCTGATAGGAGGCAGCTGCTGTTTGGTTCATTGGTGCCAGAAACACAAACTCAGCTACATGAGAGATAAATTCAACTTATTAGCATGAAGATGTATCCTGCTTTTTAAAAAATGGAGATTTCACCCTCCTGTTGTCCTCGAGTCAAGGAAGGAAGGGAGGAAGAAGGAGGGAGGGAAGGGAGGTGAGGAAGGATGGAAGGGAGGAAAGGAGGGAGGAAGGAAGGAAGGGAGGATGGAAGGGAGGGAGGAAGAAGGAAGGAAAGGAGGAAGGAAGGGAGGAAGAAGGAAGGAAAGGAGGGAGGAAGGAAGGAGGGATGGAAGGAGGGAAGGAAGGAAAAAGGAAGGAAAGGAGGGAGGGAGGAAGGAAGGAAGAAGGAAGGAAAGGAGGGAGGAAGGAAGGGAGGAAAGGAAAGAAGGAAGGAAGGAAGGAGGAAAGGAATGAAGTAAGGAAAAAGGAAGGAAAGGAGGGAGGGAGGAAGGAAGGAAGAAGGAAGGAAAGGAGGGAGGAAGGAAGGGAGGAAAGGAAGGAAGGGAAGGAAGGAAGGAGGGAGGGAGGAAAGAAGGAGGGAGGGAGAAAGGAAAAGAGGAAGGGAGGGTAGGACAGAAGGGAGGGAGGAAGGACAGACAGAAGGAAGAAAGGGGGATGAAGGAAGGAAAGAAGGAAGGGAGGAAAGAGAGAAGGAGTCAGGGAGGAAGGACAGACGGAAGGAAGGAAGGAAGGAAGGGAGGAAAGAAGGAACAGTTAGAAACAGACGGGGTCAATTTGACCCGGAGGAGGACGACACGAAAGTTAAAAGCAAACTTTAACACCTACATTTTCAATCTGGCTTTCAATTGAATTCATTTTTTTATTCATCTGTCTTTTATTTTATGTTTTTGCCTGTTTTTACTACTCGGACTATCCATCAATCTATTCCACCTTTAAGTCTGGTTTTACTTCCTCTCATTTCCTCTTTAGTTGTTTTATTATTTTTATTGTTTTCCTTTTAATATCACAACCTCACATATCTGGTTTTACCCACTTTATTTTCTTATTTATTTATTTATTATCTTTTATTTTATTTGGCTGTTCTGAACCTCTCATCTCAGATTCATGAGAGTTATGATAGTGTTTCCTCACTTCCTGTTGTGCTATACAAATAAAGTCTAATTGATTGAAGTCCTTCTACTTTCTTTCCTTCCTTCCTGCATGCTTCCTTCTCTCTTTATTCTCTTATCTTGTATCCTTCCTTCTGCCATTTGCTTCCTTTCTCATATTTTTCTTCTCTTTTTTTCAAATTTACACCACGTGGAAGCTTAAAAAAACTGGAGCCTAAAACAGTTCAAACACCAAGTTAAACACTACTTCTTTATCTTTAAATAACTCTGCACATTTTACTAGTGTTTTTCATTTTGAAGTGTTATAAGAACATTATGAGTACATGTTTTATAGGATTGTTTACATGCTGTTTCCACCTCTGCTGACAGCGATAAAGACGGCCTTCCCTAACATCCCATTTCCTCCTCTATATGCTGTGTGTGTGTGTGTGTCTGAAAAAATGAAGACTTGATGTCAGCAAAGCATCCGTGTAAACACCGAACATGCTAACATAATTTAATGCAG
>NW_026910191.1:0-10000 GCF_963691925.1 Scomber scombrus
ATGGTAATGTGTTCCCGTTGCCATGGTGACGGCAGGCTGTCAGTAACTACATCCATCCTCCAACGGATGCCTGTCAATCACTCCTTCCTTCTGCTTTCATACACTTAATGAGGTTTTATGGCTTTTAATGAGTTTTTTCTTCCTGAAATCATAAATATGTCCTTTAAAAGTTAACTCTTAATTATTTAAATTAATTACTATAAAAATTGGTAAATGGACGAGGCACCTTTGACATTTCATTTAACTTAAATTAATTAAATTAATGAAGCATTAAGTATAAATCATCACCAATTATGTGTGTTAGACCTTTATTAGCAAACTTCAGTCCAGCTTTACACTTATTCTTGCTAATTATATTATATAATTATATATTTTTATGTTAAAATAAAGCAGAAATCATGAATAATTTGAAGTAACTTTAAGATCAGAGGAAAATATGTATGCAAAGACTGTAGTATGGAACCATACATGTGATTTTCAGGCAATCAATGAAATAAATCCATATTTATGATATAAAAACATTTATAAAATAATATAAGAACAATAACTACAACTATAAATATAAAGATAATGATGTGAGCGTCCACACTTATGAACTATAACGTCTTTTAACCTTCCTGTCGTCCTCCCGGGTCAAATTGACCCCGTCTGTTTTTGACTGTTCCTTCTTTCCTTCCTTCCTTCCGTCTGTCCTTCCTCCCTTCCCTCCTTCCTTCCTTCCTTCCTTCCTTCCTTCCTTCCTTCCTTCCTTCCTTCCTTCCTTCCTTTCCTTCCTCCCTTCCTTCCTTTCCTTCCTTCTTCCTTCCTTCCATCTTTCCTTCCTTCCTCCTTTCCTTCCTCCCTCCCTTCTTTCCTTTCCTCCCTCCTTCCTTTTCTTCCTTCTTCCTTCCTTCCCTCTCTTCTTCCTCTCTTTTCTTCCTTCCTTCCTTCCTTCTTTCCTTCCTTCTTTCCTTCCATCTTTCCTTCATTCCTTCCATCCTTCCTCCCTTCCTTCTTTCCTCCCCTCCCTCCTTCCTTCCTTTCTTCCTTCCATCATTCCTTCCTTCCTTTCTTCCATCTTTCCTTCCTTCCTTGACTCGAGGACAACAGGAGGGTTAAACAACGGTTTCAAGCACACAGCTACACACTTTATCAATATATAAAGTTACTTTGTTCTTTTAAAAGGTTTGATTGAATCTCGTAGCCTCGTCTGAGCTGTTATAAGTTAACATATCGTCCAGTTCAGTTAATTATCCGACCGTTAATTAACCCGACTCACTGTTTCAGCTGTAATATGATGGTTTAAACGTATATGTGTTTATAAATGAATAGCTACTGGTTTTTCCTGCATCACACCTCCTGAAATAGACTGTGACTTATACACTGATGCATCTTATTTATTGGTTTTTACAGTAATTATTGAATCACAGGTATAAACACATTGAACAAATGAGATCCAGACAAGTCAAATCAAATTAACGTCTGACAACTTTGGTCCTGTTTTATATCATGTGACAATAATCTGCTTATAATTAAATCAATTTATATAAATAAATATAAATAAACCAGCAGTTCCTGACATGCAGATCATTACCAGACCTCCTCAAGAATAACAAGATAACCTGTCCTTCATCATCATCATCATCATCATCATCATCATCATCATCATCATCATCATCATCACCTGGACAGGAAATCTGTGTTTTTATTTTACATTATTTAATGAGTCAGTGAAACATAATTTAAATTACACTGTTTCTGGTTTTATGTTTAGTTTTATATTCTTGCCTCTCTCTCTCTCTGAAGAAGAAAAGAGGGAAGGAAGGAAGGAAGGATGGACAGAAGGAAGGAAGGAAGGAAGGACAGATGGAAGGACAGAAGGAAGGAAGAAAGGAAGGACAGAAGGGAGGAAGGACAGATGGAAGAAAGGAATGAATGACTAAAGGAAGAAAGGGAGGAAGGACAGATGGAAGAAAAGGAGGAAGGACAGATAGAAGGAAGGAGGGAGGACAGAAGGAAGGACAGAAGGAATAAAGGGAGGAAGGACAGTAGGAAGGAAGGACAGATGGAAGAAAGGGAGGAAGGACAGAAGGGAGGAAGGACAGAAGGGAGGAAGGACAGATGGAAGAAAGGAAGGAAGGACAGAAGGAAGAAAGGGAGGAAGGACAGAAGGGAGGAAGAAAGAACAGAAGGAAGAAAGGGAGGAAGGACAGATGGAAGGAAGGAGGGAAGGACTGAAGGAAGAAAGGGAGGAAGGATAGATGGAAGGAAGGAGGAGGACAGAAGGAAGGAAGGACAGATGGAAGGACAGAAGGAAGGAAGAAAGGAAGGAAGGAAAGATGGAAGGACAGTAGGAAGGAAGGAAGGACAGAAGGGAGGAAGGAAGGAAGAAAGGGAGGAAGGACAGAAGGGAGGAAGGACAGAAGGAAGAAAGGGAGGAAGGAAAGAAGGGAGGAAGGACAGAAGGAAGAAAGGGAGGAAGGACAGAAGGAAGAAAGGAAGGAAGGATAGAAGGAAGAAAGGGAGGAAGGACAGAAGGAAGAAAGGGAGGAGGAACAGATGGAAGGAAGGAGGGAGGACAGAAGGAAGAAAGGAAGGAAGGACAGAAGGAAGAAAGGAAGGAAGGACAGATGGAAGGAAGGAGGGAGGACAGAAGGAAGGACAGAAGGAAGAAAGGGAGGAAGGACATATGGAAGAAAGGGAGGAAGGACAGAAGGAAGAAAGGGAGGAAGGACAGAAGGGAAGAAGGACTGAAGGGAGGAAGGACAGAAGGAAGAAAGGGAGAAAGGACAGAAGGAAGAAAGGGAGGAAGGACAGAAGGAAGAGAGGGAGGAAGGAACAAAAAGAAGACAGGAAGGAAAGATGGCTGTTTCTGGTTTTCTGTTTAGTTTTATATTCTTGCCTTCCTTCTTTTCTCTGAATAGATGTTGGACTAAAAGAGAAAGAGAGTGTGTGTGTGTGTGTGTGTGTGTGTGTGTGTGTGTGTGTGTGTGTTTGTGTGTGTGGTTTAGTGTGTGTGTGTGTGTGTGTGTGTGTGTGTGTGGTTTAGTGTGTGTGGTTTAGTGTGCATGGTTAATGATTGATAGAGTGGTAAAGGCCGATGTGTTTGATCTACAGATACTAAACAAACAGATAAGAAGGACGGAGAGGCAGAGCAGATATCTAACACCTGGGAGGGAACGAGCGTTAAACATTGAAAAGCTGTTTTATTCCCACAGGTTTGGGAAGTCTGTTGGTGTTACGTCTCTTTTGGTCACTCCCTGATTTAACTGCCTGATACTGGAGACGTTAGAAGGTGTGATATATCACATCCAGACGTGAGTCAAAAACGAGTAAAACTGAAACTAAAACCATCTTCTCACCCGGCTGAGCTGCAGCTAATGATTCTTTTCATTCATTGTTTTATCAAGTAGAATCATGAAAATGCTGATTATGATGTCTGAATGTTCAAAATTCAGTTTAACAATCACACAGAAAAGCATGAAATCATCCCACCGGAGAAGCTACAACCAGCTAATATTTGGCATTTATGCTAAATATCACCCTTGTGTCATCCTCCCGGGTCAAATTGACTCCGTCTGTTTTGACTGTTCCTTCTTTCCTTCCTCCATCCCCCTTTCTTCCTTCCTTCTATCCTTCGTTCCTCCCTCCCTCCTTCCTTTGTTCCTCCCTTCCTTTCCTTCCTCCGTTCCTTCTTTCCTTCCTCCATCCCCCTTTCTTCCTTCCTTCTATCCTTCGTTCCTCCCTCCCTCCTTCCTTTCTTCCTCCCTTCCTTTCCTTCCTCCGTTCCTTCTTTCCTTCCTCTTTCCTCCCTTTCTTCTTTCCTTCCTCCATCCCCCTTTCTTCCTTCCTTTCCTTCCTTCCTTCCTTCCTTCTTTCCTTCCTCCATTCTTCCTTCCTTCTATCCTTCCTTCCTCCCTCCCTCCTTCTTTCCTCCCTCCCTTCCTTCCTTCCTTCCTCCCTCCTTTCCTTCCTTCCTCCCTCCTTTCCTCCATCCCTTCCTACCTCCCTCCCTCCTTTCCTTCCTCCCTCCTTTCCTTGACTCGAGGACAACAGGAGGGTTAAATAAAGAATATCAGAATAATTGCCTGTTGATTTGCTGTTAATATGAATCGTTGCAGCTCAATAAACAACAGAAAACAACGTTGAACGGTTCAGCTTCTATTTCATTTCATGACAAAAAACCCCTCAGGACCAATCACAATGTTTGTTAACTTAACCGAACTTCCAGGTATAAAACTGTCTGTCATGAACAATGTAATGGCAAAATAAATGTAAGTTAAGTATAGGTAAGTATTAGCAGCAATTAGTAAAAGTAATTGAAAGTAAGTTTAACCCTCCTGTTGTCCTCAGGTCAAGGAAGGACAGGAGGAAGGAAGGAAGGAAGGAAGGAAGGAAGGAAGGAAGGAAGGAAGGAAGGAAGGAAGGAAGGAAGGAACGAACAAACGAAGGAGTGAGGAAGGAAAGGAGTAAGGAGGGAGAGAGGAAAACAGGAACGAAGTAAGGGGAGAAGGAAGGGAGGAAGGAAATGAGGAAAGAAGGAAGGAAGCAAAGGAAAGGAGTAAGGAGGGAGGGAGGGAGAAAAAGAGGAAGGAAGTAAGGAAGGAAGTGAGGAAGTGAGGAAAGAAGTATGGAAGGAGGAGGGAGCAAAGAAAGAGGGAAGGAGGGGAAGAACAAAGGAAAAATCAAATAAAGAGGGAGGAAGGAAGGATATATAAATACCTGGCTACGTGTGTACATGGCTTAAGGCAGCCACTAGTTGTTGGGTAGAGTAAGTTCATCAAAGTCGCAAACAAAGCAAGATGGTACGTTAAAAATAAGAACAGCAGAAACATCTGATAGGTTGGACCAACGTGTTTAACTAGCTATATATCTTTAACCGTCAAAGTTGTGGCTGAAGTGACTTGTCCTTGTTGTTAGTGTGACGTCACTGTGATTCAGTCTATATGACTCAAAACCATAATTACCATAACATAACGCCAAAAAAAAGGTTCCTATGTTATTGGTTTGCTTCTACCTTGTGCGGCCCACAGTAGTGTTTTCGCTAGCCTGGCAAACACCAGACCCTACCTCAGTCTCATGTGAGAGTGAGGTAGGGTCTGGTGAGGAGCCGTTCATTTCCTCGTATTTGAGGCGGGATCAACGGATGTCGATCAAATGCTTCTGCACGCTACTGGACAAACTAACAGCCAATCATATCAACGATAGACGATGACGTATTCAGAGCCTGTAGCAGCGTGAACACTTCCTGTTTATGAAGGAAAAATCACTTTCCTTCCAGTTTATTTAGCACACAATCTACTGCTGCTTCGGACGGTTGCTGCAGCTCCGTGGCCGCCATGCTGGATGTAAACAGAGTCGCTCTATGTTCGTCATCGCCTTGAGCCCGCCTCCCCTGTTCTGTGATTGGTTCCCTATCTCAGGTGAAGATTTTGTCTTGGTGGCCATGCTAACTTTCTGAGCGAAGTAGAATCTCGCTCGAATGAGAGCATGGGTTTACCCAGGCTAGTGTTTCCCCTCTCGGACCACAGACTTTACATTGTGAGGACGTCACAGATTTTGAAATCTATTTAATCGGCTTAAAGGAAAGTTTAAAAAATATAAAACCTCCATGGATCAAAACTTCATCACATAAAGAGTCATAATTGAGTTTGTCTGCAGTTTTATAGACGTTTCTTTTACAATGGTGGGCTTTTCGGGCTGCAGGGGGATTTTTTTTCTTATAGCTGCAATACCGTGAGTGACCACAGGGGCACCATCATCCTTCTCTTATTATACATTCACACAAGCAGCAATGTAAAACTCACCAGTCTCTCTCCTGACAGAACCTCCAGCAGCTTGATGAGCATGCGTCCGTCCCTCAGGTCCATGTAGAGGTCGGTGATCCGACAGGAAACTCTGGACAGGTGGGAGTTGACCCATTTGACGAAGGTCTTCTTCTGCACCGCCTCACGCTCATCTGGACGAGGAACAGAGAGAGAGAGAGAAAGAGAAAGGAGAGAGAGAGATCTTGGTCAGTGAAGGAATCCAAAATATAGACAGGAAATAATTAGCTGTTACCTTCAGAGAACAAACTGTATTACTGTGTTTAAAGCTGTTTAATGAACTTTTTTGGACAGTGATCAATACTAAAGTGATCAGTTTGATGTGCATTTCAAGTTTCAGTGTGTTTCTGTGCAAATGCATGGCTTTGACTGCAAAATGCATCATGTTGTCATGTTTTTAACATGTCAAACTTGTAGAAAAAACCCCAAAACTCCCAAAAAAACAGTACAAATTCACCTCTAAATAGGAATTTTATGGGTTTCCATCAATTTTCTTTCTTTCTAAATACTACAAATAGTCATATAGAAGCAATCAGGACGTTGGTGGTGATGTGTTTTCTAGTTTAGTTTAGGTTTATTCTGCACAAATTTAAAATTACAAATAATATACAAGTGCAAGGAGAGGCAGAAAACCTGAATGGGCAATATAACGGTAAATAATAATATGACTACAGCAAACTAAGCAGTAGCTATAATAAAATAAAAGTAGACCAATAAGTGAGAGTGTGTGCGTACATGTTCTTTTAAACTTTGCTGCCTTTGATTAATTATAAATAGGAAATCCTAATCTATTGCAGAATGGGGCCGGGCTTTAGAGAACGTGATGATCTCCATTATCACCGAGAGCCAAACGGTGACTTCTCACGCTCTTCCTCAGTGGACGAAGAGTTTCAAACAAACACACAAAGTTTAAAAAAAAAAAAAAAAAAAAAAAAGAGAAGAAAAGAAAGAAGGCTCCTGCAGTAAAGTGGAGCGTGAGAGCTGCAGGTTTGACTCCTGGTTGATCTCTGCAGGTGTCTGGATGTGTACGTGTTTCCTGCATCCTATAAAAGTCATTGTTCCTAGAAAGCAAGTATGTGTGTGTGTTGGGGTGGAGTGTGTGTGTGTTAGGGTGGAGTGTGTGTGTGTGTTAGGGCGGAGTGTGGTGTGGATTTCCTGTGTCTGACAAAGCAGACGAGATCTAAATGACGGCTGTAAATATTCACACAAACAGCAGATGAAGTAAGCTGCAGTCTGATGGAGTACACCTGCTGCATCCAACTTTAGGCCACGCACACACACACACACACACACACACACACACACACACACACACACACACACACACACACACACACACACACACACACACACACACACACACACACACACACACACACACACACACACACACACACACACACAGAGAGAGAGAACAGTCTGTCATCACACACACTGTTGCAGAGAGTGTATGATGAATATATATCTATGTGTGTGTGTGTGTGTGTGTGTGTGTGTGTGTGTGTGTGTGTGTGTGTGTGTGTGTGTGTGTGTGTGTCTGTTTATAGTCAAGCTGTGTTTCCTCGGCCTGAACTCCGGGCCGGTTGCCATGGTGACCGAGCAGCAGGAGGAAGTTACACAAGCTGACATCAGGAGGGAGGAGAGGGCATGACACACATATACACACACACATATATATATATATATATATATATATATAAATGCACACACACACACACACATATATATATATATATATATAAATGCACACACACATATACACAAAGCTGCTAAATAATGTGCATTTTTTACATTCCAGTTTCTTTCCTTTTCCTTGACTCACTGATGACACAAAACCTTAAATATTCCAGATGTTCAGGCTCATAACTCTGTTTGTCTGTCTGAAGATAATAAAGCACAGACTGGGGCTCAAACATGCACAAATACCTCTTTTATTTTAACTAAATACACCTTTCATTCATGCATGTTGCAGTAGAAATATGGTCAGACAGAGAAATAAGAAAAAACAGAAGAATAAAGAAATAAATAATAATCAACATAAACCTACTGGAACCATTACATCATTCTTTATCTGGAGCTGGTGTTAATTTACAGCATTTCTTCTCATGATATTTTACAATCCCATCCCATCTTTTTACGATTATGCTTTCATAGTAAAAAACAAACAAAAAGGCAATAAAATCAAATGCTCTTTTGTCTTGAAGTTGTAAATATTTTGGAGTGAATTACTGACCAAAGATACATAAAAAAATCTGCAGGTTTTTAGGTTATTAAACATGAGGATTTTGTTTTTGAATCACTATAAGCTGAATATCTTTGTGTTTTAGTCTGTAAAAGCTCCGTCATCACTAAGAATGATAACTATAATAATAATAGTTTTCACTTTATAATAGAGAACAAAGCTCCAGCATCTTTGTATAATAAAGAAAGACAAACCTCTCTAAAGAAATCACCTCTGAATCTGTGCTGAGAGAGGAGCAAAGCTGCATTACAATAAATACATATAGGAAGGATTCTGATTGGCTGTCAGGCTGCTGTACGGTTTATAGGAAGGATTCTGATTGGCTGTCGGGCTGCTGTATGGTTTATAGGAAGGATCTGATTGGCTGCCAGGCTGCTGTATGGTTTATAGGAAGGATTCTGATTGGCTGTCAGGCTGCTGTATGGTTTATAGGAAGGATTCTGATTGGCTTTCAGGCTGCTGTATGGTTTATAGGAAGGATTCTGATTGGCTGTCAGGCTGCTGTATGGTTTAAAGGAAGGATTCTGATTGGCTGTCAGGCTGCTGTATGGTTTATATAGGAAGGATTCTGATTGGCTGTCAGGCTGCTGTATGGTTTATAGGAAGGATTCTGATTGGCTGTCGGGCTGCTGTATGTTTCATAGGAAGGATTCTGATTGGCTGTCGGGCTGCTGTATGGTTTATAGGAAGGATTCTGATTGGCTGTCGGGCTGCTGTATGGTTTATATAGGAAGGATTCTGATTGGCTGTCAGGCTGCTGTACGGTTTATAGGAAGGATTCTGATTGGCTGTCAGTGTTTCTCTGAAAGTGATCCAACGATATCGTTCAACACTGTCATTATAGTTGTGGTGTGGACTCCATTTAAAACTAAAAATATACATTCATAGTTATAGTTCTTGGTAAAGTAACTGACATATGCACCGATAATGGAAATAGTTGCAGCCTTTCAAATAGCCAATGCTGAACTGTCTCACACACACACACACACAAGATGGACATTCACTTTACGCATACACACCCACACTAACTCAAAAGTGGGAGTCAAAGAGTGCACGATGTCCGCATAAACTTGAATAAACTTTGTTTGCCCTCTGGAAGGAAACTGGACTGATTGCAACACACACACACACACACACACACACACACACACACACACACAAACACACACACACACACACATAGTTTCATACACGCACACAAACATTCATACAAATTCATGACCTCCAGAGTGTATCAGTGTGTGTGTGTGTGAGTGTGTGTGTGTGATAGTTGGGAGCAGGACAATAGAGCTTCAGTGTGGACTGGCCTTCACCAGCTTTATCACAAACACACTGTGGCGACTTTCTGATATGAAACTGTGGGACAGAAGTCATGACGTCTGCGAGGAGGAAGAAAACATGCACGACCGAACGGAGACAGAAAATCAGTGACGACATTCCCAATCCGATAAAAATTATGTTTGTTTTTTCCTCGACGTGACATTTCAACAGCTGAATTATGAATCAGTCAAGACTTCAACTTTGCTCAGACTGCAGACAAATCAGATTTGTTTATTTGTCATTTGATCAGATTCGATTTTGTGTGTCTAGACATCAACAACCTATTTACATGGGTTGCCATGGTAACGACACAGGCGTCAGTATCTACGTACGCCGATGACGCCGCTTTCTCTGTTGCTTAATAAAGACACGAAGCTGCACTGAAAAAATAAATGTGAAATTCTGGGATATTGAGCTATTTCTATTAATCCTCATTTTTATTATCATGGATTATATGCAAAATTAGTCAATCGTGGATGTATGATTCACGCAAGAGGGTTATTTAATCACTAATTTCATTAAAGTGACGTAAGAGACACTTTGAAGTCCGATTGGAGCGTTCACACTGAGACACATCTGTAGAAATCTGTTTTGTTTGGTTTTTTTTGCTGTTCAGATGTTCTAAAAGCAATCT
>NW_026910191.1:15000-31885 GCF_963691925.1 Scomber scombrus
AGTTAAGAAACTCTAATATATACAGTATGTTCTCTCCACTCTGAGTAAAGACAGTAGAGTTTTAAACCAGAGCTGAAAACAATTAGTCGATCACCAGAAAATCAATCAATAATCAATAATCAATAATCAATAATCAATAATACATCAGATAAAAGTCTCTCTAAGGTTAAATAATGATAATATAAGTTTATATTCTGACCACCAGCTTTAATTAATCGTTACTTAATTACAGAGAAATCACTGTTTGTCTGGGATTCTGGTTGACAGCTAAAGAAAACTACATTTCCCATGAGCCTCGGCTGTTTTTTCTATGGAGGAGAAGCTAATAATCATTTTTATTACACATTAATCTGCAGATAATTATCTTAAGTAGTTGTTTTATGAGTAAAATCTCAGAAAACAGTTTAAACAATGCTGTTATAATCTTTTTAAATGTCTGATCAATGGTCCAAAATCTAAAAATAATCAGTTTTTAATCATAAATGATGCATAAAAGTGTTAAATTCTCACACAAAAGCTGCAATAATGACATAAAAATGACTAAAATTTGTTTTCATTCATTAAAACAGTTGCTGATAAAGTTTCTGTCAATCAACTAATTGATTAAAGAGCGGTAAAGACTTCAAAACGTAGCGAAATAGTTGCTGAATTCACCCAAAAGTGAGAAGAGGAATTAAAAGTAAAATAATTTAAATTAAAGTTGAGTTTCCTTACTTGATTTTTATTAAATTTTAAAGCTCATTGATTGGACGTTTCTAGCCCAAATGCATCCTGGGAGTCGGAGTTTTTAAATTAAAGAACCTGGAAAAGTTTCATATTTAAAATTAAACGTTGGATTAAAGATGCAGAATAAACTCTAAATGACACCAATCAACCAATCAACCAATCAGAGCGCAGACAATACTGAGCCTGTCTGAGCCTCGGCCAATCGAATCACACCGCTAATGTTTAGAAATGTGAGAGCGAGAGAGTCGGCCTAAATGATTGGGTGTGAATGAGACGCTGTGTGTGTGTGTTATAGTGTGCGTGTGTATGTGTGTGTGTGTGTGTGTGTGTGTGTGTGTGTGTGTGTGTGTGTGTGTGTGTGTGTGTGTGTGTGTATTCCCGGAGGACACTGGGAGCCAGCATTAGGGAACAGAGGTCTCTATTGAGAGGCTCCGTCTGCTGCACACACTGACCGGCTGATAATCAGACGGTTAAACTGACTGCTCCCATATGTCCCGTTTAACTGCGTGTCGTTTCCAGACAGACGCGTCTCACAGTTATTTCTATTTAGGATCTTTAGCCGCAAACTACACGATAAACGCTGCAATTAACAAAAACGTCGGAGGTCCCTGAACGCAACACAGTCTTCCTAGAAGTGAGGTTTATATTCTTACTAAGCAAATAAACTCTGACTCATGAGTTTAACTTGATATTTAACTAGCAGCTGATGGAAATTAACTTAACTATATAACATTAAACTTAACTTGTTTTAATTTGCTTCTGTTTAAATGCGTAAAGCTGCCGTCTGATTGGTTGAAGAAGAATTTAATGTCACTAAAAAGATCGTTAATGATGCTGCTGGTTTGTTTTTTAAGGTTTATGTTTATCCTTCCTTCTTTCCTTCCTTCCTTCCTCCCTCCCTCCTTCTCTCTTTCTTTCCTTTCCCCTTTTCATTCCTTCCTTCCTTCCTCCCATCCTCCCATATTTCCTCTGTCCTTCTTTCCTTTCTCCGCTCCCTCCGTCCCCTTCCTCCTTTCCTTCCTTCTTCCTCCCATCCTCCCTTCTTTCTTCTGTCCCTCCCTCCCTCCTTCCTCCTTTCCTTCCTTCTTCCCTCCCTCCCGTCCTCCGTTCTTTCCTCTGTCCTTTCCTTCCTTCTTCCTCCCTTCCTTCCTCCTTTCCTCCCTTCTTCCTCCCTCCCTTCCGTCCTTCTTCCTTCCTACCTGCCTACCTTCCTTCTTCCTCCTTTCCTTCCTTCCTTCTATCCTTCTTCCCTCCCTCCTTTCCTTCCTTCTTCCTCCCTTCCTTCCTCCTTTCTTTCCTTCCTCCCTTCCTTCCTCCCTTCCTTCCTCCTTTCCTTCCTCCCTGCCTTCCTTCTCCCTCCCTTCTATCCTCCCTCCCTCCTCCCTTCCGTCTGTCCTTCCTCCCTCCTTCTCTCTTTCTTTCCTTCCCTCCCTCCTTCCTTCCTTCCTTCCTCCCGTCCTCCCTTCTTTCCTCTGTCCTTCTTTCCTTTCTCCCTCCCTCCCTCCTTCCTCCTTTCCTCCCTCCCGTCCTCCCTTCTTTCCTCTGTCCTTTCCTTCCTTCCTCCCTCCTTTCCTTCCTCCCTCCTTTCCTTCCTTCCTCCTTTCCTTCCTTCCTTGACTCAACCCAACAGGAGGGTTAGTGTATAATATGAATGTTAAAGCTCAAACTTGCTCCAGGATGAGCTCAGATGAAGTCTAGTTTAACCTGTTAATCACTGGAGCTTCTCTGCATAAGTTCACACATCAGAGAACATTTTAAACTCTCGAGAAAAGTCACGTGACTTTATTTTTTGGGCTCAGAAGTGACGATCTCAGCTGCTGCTACACAGAGAGCAGGAGAAACGTCTCTGCTGTGGTGGTCGAACATGTGAACTATTAAACCTCATAAAACGCCTCCTGACATTTCCTGAAAACCCCAAATTCCTCCTAAAACTCTTCACTCTCACTATCAGACTGTGTGTGT
Organism: Scomber scombrus; assembly: GCF_963691925.1. NCBI lineage: Eukaryota > Metazoa > Chordata > Actinopteri > Scombriformes > Scombridae > Scomber > Scomber scombrus. The sequence continues at coordinate 17,689 of NW_026910191.1, forward strand.
GTGTGTGTGTGTGTGTGTGTGTGTGTGTGTGTGTGTGTGTGTGTGTGTGTGTGTGTGTGTGTGTGTGTGTGTGCAGGCTGCAGGCATGCTGTTAATGATTAAGGTGAAACTTAATCCTTGCACCTCTCAAACAGGGAACGTATGATGGTATTTGAACCGTTATTACCATTTTTAACTGCAATCTAGGCTTAAAAATAGTCTTAAAATGACAATAATAATAATAATAATAATAATAATAATAATAATAATAATAATGTTTATAGTGAGTATTTCTGGTAGAATTTATCATCCAGAGAAACAGTCGTTATTATGACCTCACTGAATAAACTCTGTAGAACAGTTTTAGACGCCCTGGAGGGAAAATACTAAAGTTACACATTAATAATGACACACACACACACACACAAACATGCACAGGGAGAGACGCACACACACAAACACACACACACACACACACAGGGAAAGACGCACACACACACACACACACAGGGAGAGACACACACACACACACACACACACCCACACACACACACACAGGGAGAGACGCACACACACAAACACACACACACACACACACACACACACACAGGGAAAGACGCACACACACACAGGGAGAGACACACACACACACACACACACACACAGGGAGAGACGCACACACACACACAGAGGGAGAGACACACACACACACACACACACACACACACATACACAGGGAGAAACGCACACACACACACACACACAGGGAAAGACGCACACACACACACACACAGGGAGAGACGCACGCACGCAAACACACACACACACAGGTAGAGACGCAAACACACACACACACACACACAGGGAGAGACACACACACACATACACACACACACACACACACACACACACACACACACAGGGAGACACACACACACACACACACAGACACACTGAGAGAAGCCAAACCCTTTTTTTAACATTTACATTCCTGCAGCAGGTCATTACAAAACACCACTGAGACATGAGATAAGATCACACACACATGCACACACACACACACACATACGCACACACACACCTGCTGGAGCCGATCACTCTCACTTTCATATCGACTGTTTCAGAAGATTTAAAGGAGGAAGAGAAAAACTAAAACATGCATGTTTCACGCTCTGACGCTTCAATAGACTCCTCTCTTCTTCTTCCTTCCTCTTTCTCTCTTTCTTTCTTTCTTTCTTTCTTTCTTTCTCTCTCTCTCTCTCTCTCTTTCCCATCGTGCATCTTTTCTCTGAGCACAAACCGGCCTTTCAGCATCACCGTCAGCTGTCAGGAAGTTAAAGTAAACACAGTCTGGTATGAATCATAAATCATCTCCTCTTCATTACAGTCAGCGTGTGAACATCGGCTGGAATTCCTCACGTTGTTGTTAATGAAACGACGTCGCGGTGCCACAGTCACATACACGTCCATCATCATCATTTATCATCATCATCATCATCATAATAACTCATACAGTATCACTGGGTTCATTTCATCAGCTGACTGAGATGTGAATATTCAGGTCGTGCAGGAGGTGATGTCACAGTCAGTAACAGATCACATGACCTGCTACAAAAAATGCCAGACGTGCAAAATCTTCTGTTCAAGCTTCTCATGGAAAAACTCACTTTTATTGTAAGACTGAATAATAATGATGATAAAAATAATAATAATAATAATAATAATGATTAAAAAAAAATAATAATAATAATAATAAAAAAAAAAATAATAATAAAAAAATAATAAAAATAATATGAATAAATAATAATGATAAAAAATATAATAATAATAATAATAAGCTCAACTTATACAGTAATTTCTTTAATAAAATTAATTTAAATTAAATTTAAAATAAAAAAGTAATTTTTTACATGGTTAAAACATTTAAAATTAGACAAAATAATATTTTAAAAAAGATTAAAGATTAAATAAATGACAATAATAATAAAAACATGGATAGAAATAAAAAACAATAATTAAACAAAAATAAATACATTTTTTAATATTTTATTTTTACTTGTTTGTTTTTTTAAAATATTTTTAAAATATTTTTATTACATTTATATTTTATTTGTATATTTATTGATATTTTATATGTATTATTTATTATTATTACGTTAATATTTTATTTGTATATTTTTTTAATTATTTTTTTAATATAGTATTTAATAGTTATATATGTAGAGATGTGAGTGAATTTGATATTTTATCCTAATTTATCTTTAATGCTGCCCTTTTATTTTGTTAATGAACATTTTGATAAGTGCTGTATAAATATCTTTGTAGGACTCTGAATTGTAGAAGCTCATTAAAGAGAAATTATCCACACACACACACACACACACACACACACACACACACACACACAGACCTAGACACACACACAATTATCATGTTTTAGTTTATTTTTAACTTTCACTGTTTTTCTCTCTTTTCTTTCGCCCCCCCCCTTCCCTTCTCTCTCTGCTGTTGTGAGCATGCTCAGTGTCCTCATCAAAGAGTTCTTTCATCCTGCAAATATGCACGTGGAATGAGACGATGTGACAACACACACACACACACAGGCATGCACACACACACACACACACACACAGAATCAGAATCAGTTTATTGATCCCTGCAGGGAAACTGTTTCCTGCTCTTCCTCATCCTGTCACACACACTCTAACACTCCTTCCTCCAACACTTAGTCACGTCACCTTCGGCCCCAACGCTCAACAATGACACCATTCTTTACACACACACACACATACACACACACACCCCTCTCTGTAATGACTTCACCTTTCAGGTATTTTTTCATCAACATGATTCCAGGAATCTCAAGTAGAAACAGACGAGATGTCAAATGAAAGCAGAGCTGCAACAATCAATCAAACTAAATTAATCTTCATATATTTTTATAACTCATTTTTAACCCTTTAAATACTGTTCAGGGTCTAATTTGACCCATTTGTTTTACATTAGAGGGCTGTAAAAACACCATATACACATTTCTTTAAGCTGGACTTTTCCAATAACTTCCAGACCTGCTGGGTCACATGACCTCACCATCAACATCACCATCACCATGGCGACCTGGTGACAGTGCTGCAGTTACAGTAGAGTGTGTTTAGGCCATTTTTAAGACTAATCATCATTTATTTGGAGCTTTAACTGCATGAATTATTTCTTTTTAGGCATGACACTAATATTTCAACTCCCCCCCCCCCCCCATAAAATTACTTTATAATAACAAATAAACTGATTTACAACCAAAAAAGTGTACTGCAGATGAAGTGGTAGTGTGTGGGATGATGCACTAGTGTCAAAAGTCCATTAAAATCCATTAAAATGCATGCATATATGTAAGAAAACAGCCTTTGAATAGCTCTCCACTGTAGTGTCCACTATGCATGAAAGGGTTAATCTTAAAAGAATGAATGTATAAGTCCATGAGAAGATGCAGTGTTCTGATATACGTCTTTTTGCAGCGTGCAGGCATCTTTACACTGTAAGAAATATAATGCACATTTAAAAATAACTTATAGAAATGGAAGTTCAACCTTAATAAAATGCTCTTTTGTTTGTTATTATTTGTGCTTTAAGTGTATCAGCAGTTTGTGTGTGAAGATGCTGAGTAGACACACACACACACACACACACACACACACACACGCACACACACACGCACACACACTCAGGACTCGATACTATTGATGAAAGATGGAGGACGAAGAGGAGGGGGGGGTAAAGTGTCTCCTCCTTTGTGTTGAATTTTATCATGACGAGACAGTCGAAGGTTCCTTTAATTTCACTAAGAGGATGGAGGGAGGGATGGAGGGATGGAGGGATGAAGGGAGGGACGACAGACGCTCCGCAGAAGCTCATGAAACATTGATGAGGTAGAGGAGGAAGAAAGAGGAGGAGGAGGAAAGAAGAGAGAGAGAGAGAGAGTGGATGCAGCTTTAAGAGTAACGGACAGAGATGGAGAGAAAGAAGAAGATGTTTTCATGCCTTACAGATCATGTTAGACACACCTCCCCTCCCCTCCCTTATACTAATCCTCACACACACACACACACACACACACACACACACACACACACACACACACACACACACACACACACACACACACACACACACACACACACACACACACACACACACACACACCTCGGGGACTCCCCAAACCCCACTACGCTGCCCTCTGATTGGCTGAATGCAAGACAACAGAAGAGGAGAGAAGAGGAGAGGAGAGGAGAGGAGAGGAGAGGAGAGGAGAGGAGAGGAGAGGGGGATGATGGGAGCAGCGAGGGAGGCTTGTTTTTGTATGCATGGTTACACGTGTGTGTTTGCATGTGTGTGTGTTTTTGTGTGTGTGTGTGTTTGTGTGTCTGTGTGTGTGTTTGTGTGTCTGTGTCTAAGTGTGTGTGCGTGTGTGTGTGTCTGTGTGTTTGCATGTGTTTGTGTCTGTGTGTGTGTCTGTGTGTGTGTTTTTGCATGTGTGTGTGTGTGTGTGTGTCTGTGTGTTTTTGTCTGTGTGTGTGTCTGTGTGTGTGTTTTTGCATGTGTGTGTGTGTGTGTCTGTGTGTTTTTGTCTGTGTGTGTGTGTGTTTTTGCATGTGTGTGTGTCTGTGTGTGTGCGTGTGTGTGTGTCTGTGTGTTTGCATGTGTTTTTGTCTGTGTGTGTGTGTCTGTGTGTGTGTTTTTGCATGTGTGTGTGTGTGTGTCTGTGTGTTTTTGTCTGTGTGTGTGTGTGTTTTTGTCTGTGTGTGTGTCTGTGTGTGTGTTTTTGCATGTGTGTGTGTGTGTCTGTGTGTTTTTGTCTGTGTGTGTGTGTGTTTTTGCATGTGTGTGTGTCTGTGTGTTTGCATGTGTTTGTGTCTGTGCGCGTGTGTGTTTGCGTGTTTTTATGTGTGTGTGTGTGTGTGTCTGTGCATGTGTGTGTGAGGAGTCAGGGTCAATCAATGAATGATTAATCAATGTTTTTCTGTGTATTTTAGACACACACACACACACACACACACACACACACACACACACACACACACACACACACACACACACACACACACACACACACACACACACACCAGCTGTCACTGACTCCAGATATCAATCAGAGGCTTATTATGAATTTATGAAGCTGTTTAACGTGTTTGAACATCAGTTACGTAACGTCCGTCTGTTCAAAGTCATTGTGTCTTTATTGATCATCACCCTGAAGCCTGAGGTTAAAGGGTCAGGGGTCAGAGGTCAGGGTTGGATGATGGACGTTAACAGAACAGACTGAGCAGATTAGTGAGAGACGACTGCTTCACTTTAATGTTAATAAACAGCTTTTTCTTTCTTTATTAACCCTTAAAAAGAGGCAGGAAGTGAACAATAACAATACACATAAAGTAATAAATATATATATTATTACAGATATGTTTAATATATATTTGGGTTTTAAGAGCTGTATCTCCACCATGACACGTTGCCTCTATTAAGATATAAACATTCTCTATATTTTATCTCTATTTCATTAACAATAGTTGGTTTTACTTGTTTTATGATTTGATGTTTTTTATAATTTACTTTTATCACAACTATCACATTTTTCTCTTTTTGTATCTCACTTGATTTGTATTGAAATCACTTTGTAACTGTTTTTAAAGGTGCAACATTAATAAAAGTTATTATTATTATTATTATTATTATTATTATTATTATTATTATTATTATTATTATCACAGAGGGTGATGAAGAGTCTTTTGATTGACAGCTGCTGCGTATAAAAGCCTCATGAGACTCTTCAGGGAGACGTTGGACGGCTTGTTTTCCCTTCATAACGGCTGTTTACTCAATACTCTGCCCAATGAGAGGAGGAGGAGGAGGAGGAGGAGGATAAGGAGGAGGAGGAGGAAGAGGAGGAGGAAGAGGAGGAGGAAGAGGAGAAAGAGGAGGAGGAGGAGAAGGAGGAAGAGGAGAAGGAGGAGGATAAGGAGGAGAAAGAGAAGGATACGGAGGAGGAGGAGGAGGAGGAGGAAGAGGAGAAGGAGGAAGATGAGAAGGAGGATGAGTAGGAGGAAAAGGATAAGGAGGAGGAGGAGGAGGAGGAGGAGGAGGAGGAGGAGGAGGAGGAGGAGAAGGAGAAGGAGGAGGATGAGGAGAAGGAGGAGCAGGAGGAGGATGAGAAGGAGGAGGAGAATGAGAAGGAGGAGAAGGATAAGGAGGAAGAGGAGAAGGAGGAGGAGGAGGAGGAGGAGGAGGAGGAGGAGGAGGAGGAGGAGGAGGAGGAGGAGGAGGAGAAGGAGGATGAGAAGGAAGAGAAGGATAAGGAGGAGGATGAGGAGAAAGAGAAGGATAAGGAGGAGGAAGAGGAGGAGGAGGAAGAAGAGGAGGTGGAGGAGGAGGAGGAGGAGGAGGTGAAGGAGGAGGAGGATGAGGATGAGAAGGAGGAGGAGGATGAAGATGAGAAGGAGGAGAAGGAGGAGGATGAGGAGAAAGAGAAGGATAAGGAGGAGGAAGAGGAGGAGGAGGAAGAAGAGGAGGTGAAGGAGGAGGAGGATGAGGAAGAGAAGGATAAGGAGGAGGAGGCGGAGGAGGAGAAGGATAAGAAGGAGGAGGAGAAGGAGAAGGAGGAGGAGGAGGAGGAGGAGAAGGATAAGGAGGAGGAGGAGCAGGAGGAGGATGAGAAGGAGGAGAAGGAGGAGGAGGAGGAGAAGGAGGAGGAGGAGGAGGAGGAGGAGAAGGAGGAGAATAATGAGGAGGAGGAGAAGGAGGATGAGGAGGAGGAGGAGAAGGAGAAGAAGGAGGAGAAGGAGGAGGAGGAGGATGAAAAGGAAGAGAAGGATAAGGAGGAGGAGGAGGATAAGGAGGAAGAGGTGGAGGAGGAGGTAGAAGAGGAGGTGGAGGAGGAGCAGGAGGAAGAGGAGGATGAGAAGGAGGAGGAGGAGAATGAGGAGGAGAAGGATAAGGAGGATGAGGAGGAGGAGGATGAGAAGGAGGAGAAGGAGGAGGATGAGGAGGAGGAGAAGGAGGAGGAGAAGGAGGAGAAGGAGGAGGAGGATGAGAAGGAAGAGGAGAAGGAGGAGAAGGAGGATGATGATGAGGAGGAGAAGGATAAGGAGGAGGAAGAGGAGCAGGAGAAGGAGGAGGAAGAGGAGCTGCAGCAATAATCACCGGCTGCTTCAGTATTCATCACTCCTCTGGGGATTGAACCACCTGAACATGAATTTATATCCTCTAGCTTGTTGTTGTTGTTGTTGTTGTTGTTGTTGTTGTTGTTGTTGTTGTTGTTGTTGTTGTTGTTGTTTTGGCCTCACATCATAATAATAAAACACCAACTCCTCTCAGATGATTTATGAGTCTGAACTCTGATCTGAGAGTTTAAAAGTCCGTCAGGGAGGAAGCGTCAGAGTCAGAGATAGTTTAAACACATATAATCCTCAAAGCTACGTTTAAAGACGAGGAAAAACTTTACATGCACATTTGACAGCTGCAATAAAAGCGTTTAAGATCATTCAGTGTTTGAAAAAAGAGAGAAATACTTCCTGTTAAATGAGCTTCTATGAGAGTTTATCTGGAAGGATTGCTGAGAAAGTCCAGACAACACAGATTAAGTGAAGTTAAGTCTTAATTAGATCTGCATCGATGAGTCAGGGGACAGAAAAACTACTCGTCAGCTATTTTTATAATTGATTTATCTTCATGAGTTTATTGTTTAGAAGAAGAAACTCTTAATTTATCTGGTTCCAGCTTCTTATATGTGATTATTGTTTAGTTTAGGGGCTACGAACAGCCCAGTTTGAGCTCAAATGACCAGTAAAACCATTGCATGATAACCTAAAAGTAATATATAGTACAATAATATGATGCATATGGTACTTTTCATACATAAAACTCAGCTCAAAATCACTTTAGTTACAGTTTTCCGGAGTTCAGCTTCTGTTATATTGCTAAAACATCTCAGTTTTGTTTTTTTTTTGCTGTATTTGCATCTCTCGTCCTTATCGAGGTGACTCTGTCCTGGAAGATGCTGCCAAATAATTCTTCCCATTTGGAGACTGACGGCTGATTAAATGTGTCACAGGAAGCTGGATTTAGTAGCTTCTCATCAGCAGAGAACAAAACGCTCCTGTCTGCACTATTCTCTGCAATAATCTGAAGAGAAGTGAGTCTTCTTTTCACTCTAGTGTTGCACAGTGAACTTAAATATATAATATATATAATGCAACTTTACTATAATAAACCAGATATTTACAAATCTGATGACCAGCCTGAGAAAATAAGGAGAATTTGTGCAATTTCATCACTTTTATGTCTCAGTTTTTACAGATTATTTTGCACAGAAGCTGCTGATTTATAACATTTTTGCATTTTTCCACTCGATCTAGTTTTCTTTAGTCTTCTATGATGATAAACTGGGTATATTTTGAGTTGTGGACAAAATAAAAGACATTTGAGACATTTGAGGTTGACTAATCATTGTTGTTGTTTTTTATAGCTGCAGATTAAAAGATAAACCCGACTACACCTCGACACTAAAACAATAAAACTAATCACTTTATGATCCTTAACTGAAGATAAACTGCACACACGTCTTCAAAGTCTCTCGATAAGACCAAATAATAATTAAAAACCTGTATTAAAACATCCTCACTGCACTAAAAGCTTCAGTTTCTTTTGGCTTTAACACCGGGAGAGTCTTCAGGAAACATCTAACAGGCCTTTTAATATAAAACGACGTTATTAAAGACTCTATTTGGATGTTAAAACTCTTCTTCTTCTCCTTTATGGATCAATAAACCTCCTATCTTCACCTCACAGAGAAGCAGAAAGCTACTTTTAGACACGAGGAGACGTTTACTGAAGGTTTCTGAGCATCAGACGACCGGCTCCGTTAACCTTCAGCTAAATTCAGCCTGTCGATACTTTTACACTCGAGCGTTTCTCACACAGTAAAAGTGTTAAAATGTTTGCTATCGATGGAGAATTATTGATTCAGTCTTTGAGAGGTAGGTCGAACTCTTGCACTTAATTTGCTCGTTCTGAAGATTATTGTTTACGAGCAAGAAGAGTTGGAAAAAACTGTCCGAGTTGCCATCTTCACTCGCGTAAGATCTTTGTTTTTTGCAATAATTTAATAGAAGTGTGATGCATAACAATATTTAACTATCAGGATGCAATCAGGCTCAGTGTGACGTCTGCTCTGACTGTGATAAAAACAAGTTATCAGTCTTTTAACACTATCTTCATATTTTAAAGCTGCATCTTTTGATTATTTCCATTATGGATTGATCTTTGAGTTATCTTGTTGATTAATTATTTTGTTTTTTTGGTCGATAAAATTTCAGAAAATGGTGAAAACTGTCCGAGTTGCCATCTTCACTCGCATCAGATTTTATGTTTTTTGCATTAATTTAATAGAAGTGTGATGCATAACAAGATTTATAATGTGTTAACATGTTTTTATTGTTGGAGAATATTCATTAAGCTTCATTTAGTACCTTTAAAATTAAAATAATAATGTTGGCCACATGCAAGATGAGTTGGGAAAACTGTCCGAGTGGCCATCTTCACTTTAGTAAGAGCCCCAGTGTTGAGTATCAGGATGCAATCAGGCTCAGTGTGACGTCTGCTTTGACTGTGATAAAAACACGTTATCAGGCTTTAAACAATATCTTCATATTTTAGAGATGCAACTTTTTGATTATTTCCATTGTGGATTGATCTTTGAGTTATCTTGTTGATTAATTATTTTGTTTTTTGGTCCATAAAATTTCAGAAAATGGTGAAAACTGTCCAAGTATGATGTATAACAAGATTTAAAATGTGTTAAAATGTTTTTATTGATGGAGAATATTCATTATTATTCTTTAAAAAATTCAAATAAAAACGTTGGCCACATGGCAAAAAAAGTTGGGAAAACTGTCCGAGCTGCCATCTTCACTTGTGTAAAATCTTTGTATTTTGGAATAATTTGAAAAGTGTGATGTAATAGCAAAAGAAAATGATTTAAAATGAGTCAGCTGATTAAATAATGAGTCGTCTGTGCTGCTTTATGTGTCTGTGTCCCTGGTGTTGAGTATCAGGATGCAATCAGGCTCAGTGTGACTTCTGCTCTGACTGTGATAAAGCAATATAATATCAGTCTTTTAACACTATCTTCATATTTTAAAGCTGCAAATTTGATTATTTTCATTATGTGTTGATATTTGGGTTGCTTTGTTGATTAATCAGTTTGTTGTTTGGTCCATAAAACATCAGAAAATGGTGAAAACTGTCCGAGCTGCTCTCTTCACTTATGTCAAATCTTTGTGTTTTGGAATAATTTGAAAAAATGTGATGTAAAAAACAAAAAAAAGGAAGATTTAAAATGATTCAGCTGATTAAATAATGCCCCAGTGTTGAGTATCAGGATGCAATCAGGCTCAGTGTGACCAAACTAAAGACACAAATAGCTGCATATATTCATATTTGAGTTATCTTGTTGATGAATCAGTTTGTTTTTTGGTCCATAAAACATCAGAAAATGGTGAAAACTGTCCGAGCTGCTCTCTTCACTTATGTCAAATCTTTGTGTTTTGGAATAATTTGAAAAAATGTGATGTAAAAAAGAAAAAAAAGTAGATTTAAAATGCTTTATGCGTCTGTGTCCCCAGTGTTGAGTGTCAGGATGCAATCAGGCTCAGTGTGACTTCTGCTTTGACTGTAATAGAGCAATATATTATCAATCTTTTAACACTATCTTCATATTTTAAAGCTGCAACTATTGATTATTCTCATTATGGGTTGATATTTGGTCCATAAAATGTCAAAAAAAAGGTGAAAACTGTCCGAGTTGCCATGTTCACTTGCGTCAAATCTTTGTATTTTGGAATAATTTGAAAAAATGTGATGTAAAAAACAAAAAAAAGGAAGATTTAAAATGATTCAGCTGATTAAATAATGCCCAGTGTTGAGTATCAGGATGCAATCAGGCTCAGTGTGACCAAACTAAAGACACAAATAGCTGCATATATTCATATTTGAGTTATCTTGTTGATGAATCAGTTTGTTTTTTGGTCCATAAAACATCAGAAAATAGTGAAAACTGTCAAGTCAGCGTTTCACAAAGCCTTAAAAAAAAAAAAAGGCTCCTTTTGTCCACAACAAGTTTACTCTAGTTTTGAGCGTGTTGGATTTCACTGAAGTTACAATACTGAGAAAAGCAGCTGGTGTTCAACTTCATGACAGTTTACGCAAGAAAAGAAAAAAGGAAAATAAACTCAACTTGCTTTACAGTATTTATAAAAGATGAGGTAATGATTGCTCAACACTAAACAGACGGATATGTTTCAGACTTTAACTGTCAGATCAGATCTAGAGAGAGATTTATGTTGACCTGAGACACTTTTACTACATTTTAATCCTAGTCTGTCAAAGTTTGAGTTTTTCCAGATTAAATTTTTCACCCCAGATGTGTTTTTTTTCTTTTTCTTTTTCTAAATTAAGTGTTGTCTTCCCGTCAACTGTGCAACTTTTGTCCTCTTGGGTTAAAATTGAGGCATAAAGTAGAAATTATCACCCGAGTCTGAGTTAAACCTTCATTCCAACTTATTACTACAAGTTTAACACATAATTATATTCAACAAGCTTCATTTAAATGAAAGTAAACCTCATACTTTAACGCCTGTTGTCCTCAATGGGGTAAAAACTGCTCAACAGGAGGATTAAAGCTTTAATTTTGGGTGTTAAACTGGAGTTTTTATAGTTAAAAGCCTTGTTGAAACTCTTTAAAATCAAGTCACAGCCGTTACCTTGACAACGATAAGTTCATTTTACTGACATAAACTAAATATTTGATGAGTTTGTGTCCACTTTTAAAAGATAAACGCAGTCAAACAGAAAGATTTAAAAGCAAAGTTTGTCCGTTAATCACTTTTTAAGACAAAGAGAAACGAACCCATTAATAAAATATTCATATTTATATTGAAGATAAACACGTGAACCAACACCCTGCTGACTGATTACACTCAGGACTGAATCACAGCTATCTGAAAGAATCTGGGTGTGGATACTGACTGACATACTCCCCCTCTTCCTCCTCCTCTTCCTCAGCTGCCCTTCAGCAAGGCATTAAATACCCATCAGCCCCGGTGGTGCAGCCAGCTGATCGTTGGGTGTTTTTTTCTTTCTTTCTTATAATTATTAATCATCAGCGTGACGGTATGAATGTGAAGCAGGGTGGGGCTCTGAGATAAGAAAACACTGACTCACCCCCACAAACACTGAGAGTTCCTCCTTTAATATTATATATTAATATTTATTAATATATATATTTCTGCTTCTGTGTTTAATGTAAGGAGTTTTAGTTGTTTTGGACTTTTCAGACGTCCAGTTTTGCTACTTTTGTGATTATTAAACCGATAATTGTTGCTTTTTTAACATGTTTTATTCTCCTTTTAGCAGCATTTGTTGTATAAAAAGGTGCAAAACAAATAAAGTTATTAGTAGTATCATTATTAACATCAGCTCTACATTCAGACTATGAAGCCTCTCTCTCTCTCTCTCTCTCTCTCTCTCTCTCTCTCTCTCTCTCTCTCCTCTCTCTCTCTCTCTCTCTCTCTCTCTCTTCTCTCTCTCTCTCTCTCTCTCTCTCTCTCTCTCTCTCTCTCTCTCTCTCTCTCTCTCTCTCTCTCTCTCTCTCTTCTCTCTCTCTCTCTCTCTCTCTCTCTCTCTCTCTCTCTCTCTCTCTCTCTCTCTCTCTCTCAGCCCTCCTGTGGCTGCTTCTAGGAAAAACGAGCCTCTTTCTAGTGTTTCACTCTCCTGACAACACGAGGAGAAGCAGAGCAGCGGCTGAACGCTTCCAGGTGTTAAAATGCATATAAACTTTTTTAGGATACGTTGCTCCTTTTCTCCCTCCTTCCTCCCTTCCTTCCTTCCTTCCTTCCTTCTTTCTCCGAGCTCCTGTCTTACCTTGCAGCTGTTTGAACCTTCCCTCCAGCTGGTTGTAGTTGAAAGCAGCCTGACCCGAGAATCCGGGTTCGGGCTGGGCCCCCTGATGGGGCTGAGGCTGGGGCTCGGACCCCCGCCGGGGCCGACCGACGGAGACGACGGCGAGAGAGGGAGGACGGCGTAGTCCGAGGTAGGAGAGAGAGGGCCGGGCGAGAGAGGGCCGGGGAGCGAGGAGGTGGCGGTGGCGCTCTGAAGCTCCATGATGAGACTCCAGAGATGAGACGAAGGAGAAGGATTTTTTTTTTTTTAGAGGAGACGAGTCCACAGAGGCATCAGACAGACTCACAGAGGCTGGTGATCTTTAAATGTTTCCAGGTATAAAAAGAGGAGCAGCTTGTTGAAGTCAGATAAGTCCACCAGTAGAGTAAAGCTTGAGTTTAAAGTTGTCCAGTTAGAAAATAAACAAAATAGGTTTTTTCCTGAGTTTCAAACACACATTAAAAACAGCTTCTAAATAATCCAAACATGAAGCTGTAGTTGATTCTTCTCCTTTAAAAAAGCAGCTCAGGACAGCAGGAGAGACATGAGGGGTGAAACTGCAGACTCTCTCTTTCTTTCTCTCTCTCTCTTTCTTTTTCTAGCGTGAAAGCAGAAATCGCTGGCTCAGCAGACGCAGCGCAGCGGCGACGCAGCGGCATCACGCTCCTGTTTTCTCTCCATCCATCTGTGTGTGTGTGTGTGTGTGTGTGAGGCTTTCTCTTTCATATATATATATATCACACCTTTAGTTTCCTCTTTCCTCCATTCAGGAATCCAAACATCCAAACAAGCATGAAGCAGCAGCAGCAGTACAATGAGAGAAAGTGAGAGTGAGAGAGAGACGGAGAGATGGAGGGAGGTATAGAGAGAGAGAGAATGAAAGCGTGGGTTTGTCCTCCGGTCGGTGTGCAGCTGGAGCCGCGTCCTCTCAGACACTGAAAACACCTTTCAGACGGAGGGAGAGCCGAGGAGGGAGGGAGGGAGGGAGGGAGGGGAAAGAGGGAGGAGGGAGGGACGGAAAGAAGGGGGGGAGGGGTCGCCTATGTAAAGGAGTGGCTACCCCCATCCTGGCGGCCAATCACAGTGCTGGATTTCGGCGGTGATGTCATGGCTTGTTAGCATAAGAGGGAGAGTGGGAGGAGAGAGAGAGAGGGAGAGAGAGAGAGAGAGAGAGAAGTGTGTTTCTGTTCATACTGGGGGTAAAATTTGACTGAAAAAGAAAACATCCACT
>NW_026910192.1:0-2500 GCF_963691925.1 Scomber scombrus
GAACTGAGTTGATCTGCGGTAAGCAACCTAAGTTTTTGGAAATAAATATATTGAACCAGAGAAGAGTGTTTAGATTTCTTGGAAACCTAAAGACCGTAGTAAAGTGAATTCAGACATTTTCTTCTAAACACATTAAATAGGTCATAAATGTATATCTAAAAAAGGTGTAAAAAGCATTTCAACCATTTATATTTGAGTTGTTAGCCAGTTAGCTGAGTTAGCCGTCGAATTAGCCGCCGAGCTAACCGCCGAGCTAGCAGCCGAGTTAGCCGCCGAGCTAACCACCAGCTAGCCGCCAAGTTAGCCGCGAGCTAGCAGCTGAGTTAGCAGCAGAAAGCTCTCAGACCTAGCGTCCATGTTTCTAGTAGAGCTGGTGACTTTGATTGACAGGTGACACTTGGTAGGGGGCGGGGCTTCAGCGGACTCAGCGGCCACTCCCACAGCGTTTGGGAGAAGAGAAATAGGCAGACTTTTACACAACTTTGGAGCCTAATTTCATATATTTGGCGATTTTTTTTAATCATTCAAATTTGGCAGGGTGGTTAACAACACACTTTTCTGTGGTATGTCAAACTCAGAACACATATTTATTCTCACTTTACACGGACTTTAAAACCCTTTGACTGCGCTGGAGCGCGTCGGACATGGATGCATGTAAACCGAGAAACAAGAGCATCTTTTATTGGAAAAGATAGCGCTTATAAAATAAATTAATAAAATAAGAGTTTAGGTTTAATCAAAACTAGATTAAAAGTCAAAAGAAATAGACAAATAAAATGGATAAAGAGATAAAACTAAAACCAGCAGGATGACATCATCAGCTATTAATCATTAATGATGTTGATGATGTAACAGCGCTGCGGTTAAAAGAAAAGAAGACAGGAAGGAAGGAAGGAAGGAAGGAAGGAAGGAAGGAAGGAAGGAAGGAAGGAAGGAAAGACTGAAGGATGGAAATATAAAGGAAGGAAGGAAGGAAGGAAGGAAGGAAGGAAGGAAGGAAGGAAGGAAAGAATGAAGGATGGAAATAAGGAAATAAGGAAGGAAGGATGGAAGGAAAGAATGAAGGATGGAAATAAGGAAATAAGGAAGGAAGGAAGGAAGGAAGGAAGGAAAGAATGAAGGATGGAAATAAGGAAGGAAGGAAAGTGGGCGGATTGGACTCCTCGACCGGCCGGTTCTGGCCCACGGGCCTGTGGGTTAAAGTTAGGCCTGCTCCGTCGTCATGGCAACAGTAATAATAACCTCCCGGGGGGATAGAGGTTGGAGGAGGGGAGTAATCTTAATTACGCTTTATTTAAACTAAACTCTGCGGTTGGAAACAGGAAACAATCAGAAGTCTCCTGCGGCATCATCATCCCTCTTCCTCCTCTTCCTCCTCTTCCTCCTCCTCCTCCTCCAACAGTCACATTCCCAAAAATATAGCTCCTCCAGTAACATCAGACTGATCACATCTTCACAAGCTTGGGTCTCAGGAAGTTAAAGACTATTGTACTCCACTGTATACTGCCCCCTTGTGGTGCAGTTGCAGTAAGGCACAATGTAACTGTTATTTCTCTAGTTTTTGGACTCTCACTGAGCATGTGCAGAAACACGGCTCTGTTAAAGCCAGGTGGGGAGCTCCGGTCCTCTGAAATGAGGCCAACGTAGAAGTAACTTAAAACTGCATTCTATCAAAAGGCCACCAGGGGGCGACCGTTTTGGTGTCAAAAGGACTTCCGTCTCTATACAAGTCAATGGAGAATTCACCAACTTCTCACTTGATTTCTAACCTCAGTAAACGTTTTCAAAATGTGTTTATGGTCTCAATCGCTAGTTTAAAGCCTTCTTCAATGCAGTATGATGTTCATTTGGGACATTTTGGCCTCCCTGATTTTATATGTGACGATAAAGCAGGGTATGCATTAGGGCGTGGCTACGTCGTGATTGACAGGTTGATTGGTTCACAGGTTCAGGAGGGCGCCTCATGCTCCTCCTGATGCCCATATAAGTAGAATCCCTGTTTTTATTTTTCCCAGCATGCACCTGAAATTTTCAAGATGGCGCTGCTCAGATCCGATACTATTGGCCTCCGAGCAGCAGTCCACAAACCAATGGGTGACGTCACGGATGTTACGTCCATTATATATACAGTCTATGATTAAAGCTTCATTTTAAAACCTATTTTTGAACATTTTTCATGCACAAAAAGCTCCTAAAGTTCTCCAAAAATGACGTTAAGTTGATCATCTACATTTGACATGCTGATGAAGAACATGTGATGAGTTTAAAAGCTCCAGAAAAGCCACTAAATAAATAAATAAACGTTAAATAAAAGAGCAGCAACAATGAAGAGTCAACATTTATTTGCATTGATGAGAAGCATCGAACCTGTTTGCATCAACATTATAAAAACATTACAACTTTTATTTATCCAGTTACTCTCTTTCTTTCTTTCTTTCTTTCTTTCTTACTTTCTTTCTCACTTTCTTTCTTTCTTTCTTTCTTTCTTTCTTTCTTTCTT
>NW_026910192.1:5000-33884 GCF_963691925.1 Scomber scombrus
GGATTAGGACGCAGGTGACTTCTTCTCTTTCTGCCTGAGGTGGATCTTCATGTGTCTCCTCCTCTCATCACTCCTGGCAAACTTCCTCCCGCACTGATCACAGGAGAAGGGTTTCTCCCCGGTGTGCGTGCGGATGTGCGTGGTCAGGTGATCGCTACGGCTGAAGTTCCTCATGCAGATCCGGCACTGGAACGGTTTGTGTCCGGTGTGAATGCGCAGGTGCCGGCTCAGCTCGTCCGATCTGGAGAACCTCCTGTCGCAGCTCTCTGCAGGACACGGGTACGGCCTCTGGTGCACTGGTGTCTTACTGGGTCGATTCGGGTACTTTCTAGGTCTGAGGATGGGCCTGAGTGGGAGTGGGAGGTTCTGGTGGGTAGGGAAAGCTGCGGCGAGCGGGCCATCAGCGGCCGATGAAGGCGCACCGAGGGTAAAGTTCCTGATGGTGTTGAGAGGAGTGAGAGGTGGAGGCACGCGGAGAGAGTCCAGCGGGTACGGGAGGGATTTCCTCTCCGGGAAAGCAGCCTGGAGGTCTCTCTGGCAGCTCTGCGGGTAGAAGCCTCCGTACTCCGGCATGAGGGAGAGCAGCGGGGGGGCGTCTACTGAAGGTTTGGGGGCTGAGCTGTAGGACGGGGGCGGATGGTAAGAGGTGGCCAAGTATCCAGATTGGTCCTGATACATGTCCCCGCTGCAGGAGTAGGAGGGTGCAGGGTGGGAGTGGGGGTGGGGGTGGGGGTGGGGGTGAGGGTGTGCATACATGTGGGTGATGTCTGGTGGCCCGTGCGCCATGGTGCCGTCTCCTCCTCCTCCTCCTGCGTAAATATCAGGTGATGCTGATGGAGAAGCAGCTGCAGCGATGTCAGCACTGACCACGTTGATGATGTCCACTGATGAGCTCCACGGTCCTCCTCCTGCACCTCCTCCTGCACCTCCTCCTCCTCCTGCACCCCGGGGCTCCACCGAGAACCGACCGGTAAACGCCAAAGGGTGCGTGCGTAAAGTGGCCACGTAGTGTGATGCAGAGAGGTCACCTGGAAACATGAAGAGAAGTTTACATTTTAGGTTTAAAGCAGCTATGAACAGCACTTAAAAGCAGGCAACGTGCACCAGGAGAAACACACATATATATACATGTTTTATACTATAATAGAGGCAAAGTTTCCTGGTGGAGACACAACTCATAAAAAAGCCAAAATATAAACAAAATATTGTTAAAATCATGTTTGGAAATGTTTGCTTAAAGGTGCAAATGAGATAAGTAGTAACAAAAGTAAATAAAAAGAATAATTAACATCTTATTTTCCTCTCCTGCCTGTTTAAGGGTTTAAAAAAAGAAGATCCGAAGATGAATTTTTACATTTTTTCCACTGATCCGAGCTACTTCTTGGATAAATGGCACATAAAGAGAAGTTTAAATGTTAGTGGAAATAAAGCCTAAATCTCCATAATCAGGTTTACATGCAGCAGCTATGAATAACACTTAAAAGCAACGTGCACCAAGAGATACAAGTCATAAAAAAGCCAAAATATTATTAAAATCATGTGTAGAAATGTTTAATTATAGGTGCAAAGTAAATAAAAAGTACATAAAAAGAATAATCAACATGTCATTTTCCACTCCTGTCTCTTTAAGGGTTACAACAAAAAAAATCTGAAGATGAATTTTGACATTTTCTCCCTGATCTGAGCTACTTCTGGATACAATTTTAATGGAAATAAAGCTTAAATCTCCATAATTAGGTTTATATGCAGCAGCTGAACAACAAGCATTGTACAGCAGGAGATACAACTCGCCGAAATATATACAAATATTGATAAAATCATGTGTGGAAATGCTTAATTATAGGTGCTAATGAGATATCTCGTAACACCAAAGTAAATAAAAAGTATAATTAACATCTTATTTTCCTTTCCTGCCTCTTTAAGGGTTAAAATAAAAAAAATTCGAAGATGAATTTTGACACTTTTTCCCCTGATCCGAGCTACTTATCCTAAAACTAATAATCAGGTTTACAAGCAGCAGCTATGAACAGCCCTTAAAAGCAACGTGCACCAAGAGATACAACTATAAACATATACAAAATATTGATAAAAATCATGTGTGGAAATTTTATTTATAGGTGCAAAGGGTTGAAAAAAAAATTTAAAAAAAGATCCGAAGATGAATTTGGGCATTTTCTCTCCCACTGATCCGAGCTATACTTCTTCTCTGGATAAAGTGCACCACAAAAAAACATCTTACCGTCTTCATCTTCATCATGCTTCCCTCCATACTCATCCTCCCCTCCTACTGCCTCTTCTTTAAACACCAGCAGCCCCCCCTCAGAGGAGTGAAGACTGTCTACCAGACTGCTGAGAGACGCAGAAACTTCATCCACTAATTTAGCCGCCATCATTCCGCTTCTACCAATATAATCCAGCCAGTTACATTTATATTTTATATTTAATATGTTACATGCAATGCGCCTCTCATCATCATCATCATCATGTCGTGTAAATAGCTGCTGGATGGTTGCAGGATGGTTATAAAGGGGGGATCTATGGGAGTCCCGGCGCGTCATTCACCAAATATGGAGTTAAAAAAATAAAAAAAGGAGAAGAAGAAGAAGAGGGGAACTCCAAAAATAGGATGGATGGAGCTCTCAGTGACGAAATGTGGAATGAACACGCGCGCGCACACACACGCACACACACACACACACACGTCGTATCTTCTAGCTGCAGGGTTTAATCATGATTTAATTTGACTGTGTTGTTTTTAATATTAATCATTAACTGGCCTCTCATGTGTTTAATATATTTAAAGGGAATCTAAACTCATTAGTCGGAATTCCGGTCACGGTTTAATGCCCATAAAAGGAATCTCCGGTGAGGTGAGAGGATCCCCGCGTGCTAATAAGGGCTGATATCCGGCTGAGAGGAGATGCACCGCACACCTTTCTCTCTCTTTCTATTTATCTCTTTCTATTTCTCTTTTTCTATTTATCTCTTTCTATTTATCTCTTTCTATTTATCTCTTTCTATTTCTCTCTTTCTCTCTCTTTTTATTGACTTCTACTCACATAAAACAATACAAACAGCGTCTATAGCAGGGGGTGAAACATGAGGCCTGCGGGCCAGAAACGGCCCAACCAGGAGTCCAATCAGGCCCACTTTTCTTCCTTCCTTCCTTCCTTCATTTCTTCCCTTCCTTCCTTCCTTCCTTATAAATCATGTCAGTATCCATGAAAAACAGCTGAATATGTTTATCTTAGTTAATTAGTTAGGGAGGGAGGGAGAGAGGCAGGAAGGAAGGAAGGAAGGACAGAAGGAAGGAAGGAAGGAAGGAAGGAAGGAAGGAAGGAAGGACGGAAAGAAGGAAGGTTAGGAAGGACGGAAGGATGAAAGGAAGGAAGGAAGGCTGGAAGGAAGGTAGGAAGGACAGAAGGGAGGAAGGAAGGAAATAAAGAAGGAAGGAAGGAAGGAAGGACAGAAGGAAGGAAGATAGGAAGGAAGGAAGGAAGGAAGGACAGAAAGAAGGAAGGTTAGGAAGGACGGAAGGATGAAAGGAAGGAAGGAAGGGAGGAAGGCTGGAAGGAAGGAAGGAAGGTAGGAAGGACAGAAGGGAGGAAGGAAGGAAATAAAGAAGGAAGGAAGGAAGGAAGGAAGGACAGAAGGACAGAAGGAAGGAAGATAGGAAGGAAGGAAGGAAGGAAGGAAGGAAGGAAGGAAGGAAGGAAGGAAGGAAGGAAGGAAGGAAGGACGGAAAGAAGGAAGGTTAGGAAGGACGGAAGGATGAAAGGAAGGAAGGAAGGGAGGAAGGCTGGAAGGAAGGAAGGAAGGTAGGAAGGTAGGAAGGACAGAAGGGAGGAAGGAAGGAAATAAAGAAGGAAGGAAGGAAGGACAGAAGGATGAAAGGTAGGAAGGACGGAAGGGATGGAAGGAGGGGAGGAAGGATGGAAGGAAGGAAGGAAGGAAGGACAGAAGGAAGGAAGGAAGGTAGGAAGGAAGGAGGAAAGGAAGGATGGAAGGAAGGAAGGAAGGACAGACAGAGGGAACATTTACCCTAACAGCTGAAAACATTGGTTAGAAAACTAAAAAAGTCATCAAATGTAATAAGTTACATTACTTTGATGATGTCATTGAAATAGTTACATTACTTATTACAGTTTAAACAGAGTAACTAGTAATCTGTAATCTATTACTAACCTAAAGTAACCTTCCCAACCCAACAATGCCTCTTTCATAAAGGACCAGTAGAAGATAAATAAGGAGGTTTTAACTGGAATTCATGTGAATATTAATATAGAAGCTGCAGATGTGAAGAATGAGTCATTTAAAGGAGAATTCCCCCTAAATCAGTCCATGTGTGTTCACCCTCTGCTGTGTTACTGAGCTTTTTAGGGAAATGAAACACTCAGTTTATTGTAGCTTTCCAAATAATCCTAATTTTAAAATCATTTTGAACATAATAGTCATACAATAGGAGCGGAGGGAGAAACATAGAGTAGATTCAGTAGCATATTAACCCTTTATAACCCATTTTTTTTAAACATTTAACAGCTTTAAAAACACAATATACACATTTCTATTACCCAGATTTGACCTAATGTGACCCACAATATAGAAAGAATGGAAATAAAATGCATCTTTTGAAGTTATTGTGCAGCTTTTATACATTTTTATGCATCTAAATGTACACGGTCGCCCATAAAGTTGGAATAATTTAGTTTTCAGACACATTCCTCTTTTTATTTTCTATTTATACACATCAGTGATCACCTTTGACCAGGTATCAGTGGAAGTCAAGGAAGGAAGGGAGGGAAGGAAGGAAGGAAGGATGGAAGGGAGGAGGAAGGAAGGAAGGAAGGAAAGGAGGGAGGGAGGAAGGAAGGAAGAAGAAAGGAAAGGGGAGGAAGGAAGGAAAGGAGGGAGGAAGGAAGGAAGGAAGGGAGGAAAGAGAGAGAAGGAAAGAAAGAGAGAAGGAGGGAGGAAGGAAGGAAGGAAGGAAGGAAGGAAGGAAGGAAGGAAGGAAGGAAGGAAGGAAAGAAGGAAGGGAGGACGAAGGAAGGAAGGAAAGAAGGAGGGAAGGAAGGAAATGTGGGAGGAAGGAAGGGAGGAAAGGAGGGAGGAAGGAAGGAAGAAGGAAGGAAAGGGGAGGAAGGGAGGAAAGGAGGGAGGAAGGAAGGAAGGAAGGGAGGAAAGAGAGAGAAGGAAAGAAAGAGTGAAGGAGGGAGGAAGGAAGGAAGGAAGGAAGGAAGGAAAGAAGGAAGGAAGGAAGGAAGGAAGGAAGGAATGAAGGAAGGAAAGAAGGAAGGGAGGACGAAGGAGGGAAGGAAGGAAATGTGGGAGGAAGGAAGGGAGGAAAGGAGGGAGGAAGGAAGGAAGAAGGAAGGAAAGGGGAGGAAGGGAGGAAAGGAGGGAGGAAGGAAGGAAGGAAGGGAGGAAAGAGAGAGAAGGAAAGAAAGAGT
Organism: Scomber scombrus; assembly: GCF_963691925.1. Classification (NCBI taxonomy): domain Eukaryota; kingdom Metazoa; phylum Chordata; class Actinopteri; order Scombriformes; family Scombridae; genus Scomber; species Scomber scombrus. The sequence continues at coordinate 10,448 of NW_026910192.1, forward strand.
GAAGGAGGGAGGAAGGAAGGAAGGAAGGAAGGAAGGAAGGAAAGAGAGAGAAGGAAAGAAAGAGAGAAGGAAGGAAGGAAGGAAGGAAGGAAGGAAGGAAGGAAGGAAGGAAGGGAGGAAAGAAAGAGAAGGAAAGAAAGAGAGAAGGAGGGACGGAGGAAGGAAGGACAGAGGAAAGAAGGAAGGTAGGAGGGAGGGAGGAAAGAAGGAAGGAAGGAAGGAAAAAAGGAAGGGAGGAAAGAGAGCGAGAAGGAGGGAGGAAGGAAGGACAGAGGAAAGAAGGAGGGAGGAAGGAAGGAAGGACAGAGAAAAGAAGGAAGGGACATCACACTGATGATTTAAAGGTCTCTAAAAATGTATCCAATATAATACACTTGGTGATATACAGGGTTATAGTGATTAAATGTTAAATGTTAAATGTTAAATGTTAGATGTTAGATGTTGAATGTTAAATGTTAGATGTTAGATGTTAGATGTTAGATGTTAGATGTTAGATGTTAGATGTTAGATGTTTAAATGTTAGATGAGGAGTGATTAGGAGTTGATGAAGCAGCAGCAGTGTGAACAGAGACAAACTGCAGCAGCTCTTTTTGCTTTTGAACGCCCACAGTTACAAAAATGTTGGTGTGTGTATTGTTGTCGTCGTCGTTGTGTGGCGAGCCGCCCACCAAGTAGCAGATGGGGGGTTTGGTAGATACACACAGAGACACACACACTGAGAGGAACACACACACACACACACACACACACACACAGAGAAACACACACTCAGGAACACGCACACACGCACGCACAGGAACGCACACACTGAAACACACAGAAACACACACACACACACACACACACACACACACACACACACACAGAAACGCTTACATACATTTTTTAGAGCTCAAACTCAACACAAACACTCCTACACACACCCACATACACACTTAAGAAACACACACACACACACACACACTCACCCACATACACACTTAAGAAACACACACACACACACACAGAAACACATACACACATTTTTTAGAGCTCAAACTCAAACAAATAGAAACACACATAGACAGACACACACACACTCTCTCTCTCACACACACACACACACACACACACACACACACACACACACAGACACACACACATACACACACACACACACACACACACACACACACACACACACACACACACACACACACACACAGAGAAACACACACTCAGGAACACGCACACACGCACGCACAGGAACGCACACACTGAAACACACAGAAACACACACACACACACACACACACACACACACACACACACACACAGAAACGCTTACATACATTTTTTAGAGCTCAAACTCAACACAAACACTCCTACACACACCCACATACACACTTAAGAAACACACACACACACACACACACTCACCCACATACACACTTAAGAAACACACACACACACACACAGAAACACATACACACATTTTTTAGAGCTCAAACTCAAACAAATAGAAACACACATAGACAGACACACACACACTCTCTCTCTCACACACACACACACACACACACACACACACACACACAGACACACACACATACACACACACACACACACACACACACACACACACACACACACACACACACACACACACACACCCTCCCTCGTCTCCGTGGGGACGCTGCCCTGCTTGCACCCTTCGCCCACGCTCCTCCCGGCCGTCAAGGCTTTTGGGGGGTTTCATGTTTTTGTGTTCTGAGTCTCAGCGTGTCGGTCGGGGGTCCGGCGGCTCGGCGAACCCCAACGCGCCGATTAATCATCTGTCATCTGGTGGGTTTTTTGTTAATATGGATCTTTGTCTTCGTGGCTCGGGTCGGGCCTGCCGCCGAAAACACGACGTCACCCCCCAAAAAAAACTAACAACAACTAAAACAACAACCAAACCGCCTTTTATCTGCTTCTCTCTGCATCAGCTGCTGTCCGAGCTCGTTTCGTGACCTTTGACCCTTCGTATCGACGCCGAGGTTTCATCATATCAAAACATACAGAAGCAGCAGCGACAACAATGACACGCTTTTACTCCATTTAAAGAAGAAATATGAAGCTTATATGATGCTTTATTTCTGCACATTTCTGCACATTTGACTCACTAATGCTAACTGATGCTAACTGTTGCTAACTGATGCTAACTGATGCCAATAATCTGCTTTTTAACACTTTACAGGTAATTTATGATGTCATTCTTCTTATATTAAACCTACATAGAGATTAGAAACCCATTTTCCTCAATCTTCCACAACCCTACAAACAATATTCTCACTTTTTCTGCTCTTTTTGAAACTTTCCATTGGTGCTTTTATAGTTTTAAATGTCAATTTTAGATGTTTGAAACTAGTTTTAAAAGCAGCATCAGGTTTGTTAAAGCAGCAGGAGATAAATTCAGACTGAACTCAGCGGCTACGTAGCAGCAAGACATCATGGACGTCCGTTGCAGCAAGACATCATGGACGTCCGAGTTACGCCCAGTTCAATATAATTAATATATTAAAAAAAGATCAATAAGAGAAAACTGGATCAATGTATAATTAAGACTTTATTGTTTTATTCATTGTTTTATAAATGGATGAATACAGAAAAAGACCGCAAACATCTTTAAAAACTAGTTTTAAACGGCATCTTTTAATAGTCAGTATGAACAAGAGGAACATGGGTCAGTAACTAATAAGTGTTGGTAAGATGATTAATTCATAAATCAGTTAAACTAGTTTTAAAAGCAGCATCAGGTTTGTTAAAATGTACATTTAGTATTTTTGTAGGTTTTATATAATTTGAAATGACATTTGCACCATTTTTTACCAAAAGTAAGACTGAATGCTCCTGAAAATGTCAAATGGTGTAACCACAAAAGAATGATGAATATTACATATTTTATCCACCAAGAAAGAAAGAAAGGAAGAAAGAAAGAAAGAAAGGAAGAAAGAAAGAAAGAAAGAAAGAGGAGAAAGAAAGAAAGAAAAAAAGAAATAAAGAAAGAAAGAAAGAAAGAAAGAAAGAAAGAAAGAAAGAAAGAAAGAAAGAAAGAAAGAAAGAAAGAAAGAAAGAAAGAAAGAAAGAAAGAAAGAAGTAAAGCAGTCAGGTTCCTGGTCTCCATGGTTACCAGAGTAAATGTAATATTTAGAACAATTGTATTCCATTACCTTTATTTAATATAAAGTCATCATGCCAAACTATTTGATTTGGTGTTTTATTGAGTTTTACTGTTTTTAAGCAAGTTGAATTATTTGGTACAAAGTTTTTATGGTTACACCACTTAGACATTTTTGCCATAATCCTCTAATATATTCTCTCTAAATGGATTAAAAGCAGAAATTTGATGCTGGGTCCACAAAAAAAGAATGTGTGCAAGTTATTCATACGTTTATTTTCATTTTTTAACCCTTTAAATTTAAACTATAAACCCAAATTGACTCATATAAACCTCACTGACCCGTGCATGTGAGCAGTAGGTGCAGGGTTTCGGGGTGGAGGGGAAGCAGATGTCAGGACTAACAAAGCGCCATAAATCATCCTTCATATTAAAACCTCTCGTAGGTGTTTCCCACATTTATAATTTGGTTTTTGTGTCTGTGGATTAAAATGTTTTAAAATGAGGTTCGACTCCTGCAGATGAGTCACGGCTCGTCCTGGGTCAAATAGACCCCGTCTGTTTGGACTGTTCCTTCCTTCCTTCCTTCTGTACTTCCTTCCTCCCTCCCTCCTTTCCTTCCTTCCTTCCTTCCTTCCTTCTTTCCCTCCTTCCTTCCTTCCTTCTTTCCCTCCTTCCTTCTTTCCTTCCTTCCTTCCTCCCTCCCTCCTTCTCTCTTTATTTCCTCCCCCTACTTTCCTCCCTTCCTACTTTCCTCTGTCCCTCTTTTCCTTTCTCCCTCCCTCCTTCCTTCTTTCCTCCCTTCCTTCTTTCCTCCCTCCTTCCTTCTTTCCTCCTTCCCTCCTTTCCTTCCTTCTTCCTTCCTTCCTCCCTTCCTCTTTTCTTTTCTCCCTCTCTCCCTCCTTCCTTCTTTCCTTCTTTCCTTTCCTCCCTTCCTTCCTACCTCCTTTCTTTCCTTCTTCCTCCCTCCTTTCCTTTCCTCCCTTCCTTCCTACCTCCTTTCCTTTTTTCCTCCCTCCCTCCTTTCCTTCCTTCTTCCTTCCTTCCTCCTTTCCTTCCTTCCTCCCTCCCTCCTTTCATTCCTTCTTCCTCCCTCCCTCCCTTCCTTCTTCCTTCCTTCCTCCCTCCTTTCCTCCCTCCTTCCTCCCTCCTCCCTCCCTCCCTCCCTCCCTCCCTCCCTCCCTCCCTCCTTCCTCCCTCCCCTTCCTTCCATCCTCCCTTCCTCCCTTCCTCCTTCCCTCCCTCCCTCCCTCCCTTCCTTCCTTCCTCCCTCCTACCTCCCTCCCTCCCTCCCTTCCTTCTTCCTTCCTCCCTCCCTCCCTCCCTCCTACCTCCCTCCCTCCTTTCCTCCCTCCCTCCATCCTCCCTCACCCCCTTCCTTCCTTCCTCCCTCCTCCTCCCTCCCTCCCTCCCTTCCTTCTTCCTTCCTCCTTCCTTTCCTCCCTTCCTTCCTTCCTCCCTCCCTCCCTTCCTTCCTTCTCCCTCCCTCCCTCCCTCCCTTCCTTCTTCCTCCCTTCCTTCCTTGACTGGAGGACAACAGGAGGGTTAAGGTGATTGCATATTCATGGGTATCATGTATTGACTGCTGATTGTTGGATAATAAAGAGACACGTCAGCCTGAACTGAAAGGATTCAACATTATATCTGCATTTAGGTTTAAAGCTCGCCGGCTGATATCAAACCAAGACAATTAGCCCTTTTTCTTTCTTTAAAGGTTTCACATCCTGTTTTATGAATCATGTGGTTGTTCTGATTTGAGACTCATATAAAACCATTTATGGTGCTTTTGTTCATTTGTTCAGTGTCAAAAACTTCCTTTTTGAGGGAAATAATGCTAAAATATGTTTCTTATGTGGCATTTATAGTGTTATAATATCAGAAATCAGTAGAAACTATCTTCTAAATCAAGAAAACACACAAAAAAGGGATGAAACTTTATAGATTCATGTGGAGATTAAGCTTGAAACATCTTGAATTAACATTTTTTAACACTTAAAATACTATAATACTATAATATACATACTTTAAACTGTGTTTTAAGAAGGAAATAATGCAAAGAAATGTGCATTTATAGTGATTAGCTGTAACTATAGAAGCTGTTTGTAATGTTTTATATCAGTAGAAGTCAGTAAAAATGGAAAAAATATCAGACTTTATAGATTTATGTGGAGAAATTAAGCTTGAAACATCTAGAATTGACTTTTATTTGGCATTTAAAATAATAAAAGCACCAATGGAAAGTTTTAAAAAGGGCAGAAAAAGTGAGAATTAAGCAAAAAATAGAGAATAATCTATCCGAGAGTTGACAGTAGTGCAGTTTTCTTTTTACAAGACAGAAAACTCACATATATATCAACTATTAGACAATAAAAATGGCACGAAAACAAAGGAAATGGTGATTAAATATGAATAATCACAAACTTTACGTCATTTTAAAAGCACATTTTAAGCTAAAGTTGCTTTTAAAAGCCAAATTTAGAGGATTCAATTAGAAATGGTTTCAATTTAAACAATTAACACAAAATCTCCACATGTTTTAAGGTTAATATAATGCTATAAAGTTGTAGAAACCTTAAGTTATGTATTAAAATTAAAGTTTTTTGTCCGATCAACAGCCAAAAACTGAAAAATACTCTTATATCAACCAATTAAGACAAAGAAAAGCTGCAAATTCTCACATTTAAAGAAGCTGAAAATGACTTAAAATAGTTGCAGATTCATTAAATAATCAATTATTCTCTTATTTGTTCTATAATTTACCTTAAAATACAACAACTACTCCCACAAAATGATGAAAAAGGAACAAATTCGGAGCATTTTCGTTCATTTTTTGCCGACTTCTAAAATTCAGATTCACTATAAATCTCCAGACTTCAGCTTCAGGACGTAAAATAAAACAAACTCCTTTAATATATATATATATATTTCACCCAGAAAACCACACAGAGCTTTATAAATACTACAGAATAATCACATCTCTCTCTTTTAAACACTGCTAGTAGAAACTAAAGGCCTCAGATTGTCTTCATTGATCATCTTTGTCTACAATCTGCTTCATATAAGTCACATTTAAGCAATTTACTACTATTTCAGCAGCTATTTGGCTCCTTTATATCCATTTATCTCCACTTAAAGACACATTGATCCTCTTATAGGGACACAAAAACGGAGAAACACGTCTAAAGATTGAACATTTGGAGACTAAAAACCTCCCAAATGAACAGAAATCATGTTCTAAAATCAAGTTTTTGAGCTTTTTTGTGCAACAAATCAGATTTATCAGCCAAAAAAATGATATTTTACACTTTAAAGCAGCTATTTGGATCCTTTTTATCCATTTCTCTCCACTTAAACACACATTAATCCTCTAATACTGACACAAAAAGGGAGAAACACGTGTAAAAATTAAGACTAAAACACTAAAAACAACAGATATGAACAAAATATTGTCTTCATTGATCATCTTTGTCTATTATCTGCTTCATATAAGTCCAATTTAAACAATTTACTACTATTTCAGCAGCTATTTGGATCCTTTTTATCCATTTATCTCCACTTAAAAACACATTAATCCTCTTATAGGGATACAAAAGGGAGAGACGTGTCTAAAAATTGAGAAAGAACAACAGAAATGAGCTGAAATCATGTTCTAAAATCAAGTTTTTCAGCTTTTTGGTGCCACAAATCCGATTTATCAGCCAAAAAAATGATGTGAAATGAAGTTTTTTTTACACTCAACCAAACATTAAAAACTCACTTTGAAGCTGCAGCCGAAGAGAAATCCTCCTTCTCCTCCGTCAGGGTCCCAACAAGAAGAAGAAGAAGAAGAATAAGGCCTTCCTCGCCTCCTTTAGAGGGACGGAGAGGTGAGAACGGAGGGAGAGAGAGAAAGAAGGGTTGGGAAAGAGAAAGAGAAGGAGAAGGAGAACAGAGGTGCAGTCCGACGGGTTTGTGTCCAATAGAAAAAAAAAGAAAGAAAGTTACCCGCTCTGGATTTTTTCTCGCTCGCCCCCGGAAAGGGTCATCATCACCCGGGGTTTGAGTGGGATGATGGTGACAAAAAGAGAGAGAGAGAGAGAGAGAGAGAGAGAGAGAGAGAGAGAGAGAGAGAGGGAGAGAAACAATAGGATTGTTCTCCCACCTCACTTTGCTTCCACCCTCACAGTTAAAATTGTTATGCTAATGAAGTGAAGGACAGCAGATTGTAACAGAGAGATGTTTCTGTGGCTGGAGGTGTTTCGGGTCAGAGAGAGGAAGGCAGCTGCTGGACGCTAACTAGATGATGATGAGCTTTGAATGAAGTGGAGAAAGTTTAAGTTGCATTAAAGCAGCGGTGTCAAACTCATTTTAGATAAAGGTCCACATGCAGCCAAATTTGATCTCAAATGGGCCGAACCAGTGCAACCATTCCATAATAACCTATAATATACAGTAGATGAGGGATGCTCGATATTGACTTTTCTGCCGATATCCGATATTCAGATATTCCCAAACTCTTAATTTCCGATACCGATATTTTCAGGCTTTTTATACCAAAACTATTCGGTAACAACATAACATATCTCCTACTGTTGAATTAACACATTATGCCTGATTTTACTGTGATGCTCCACTGGATGCAAACATAAATGCAACATGGCTCCACATGTAAACGCTGTCTGTGCAAAATAAGAGAACTACTTCAACTTAAGTTATGGAAAAAAGAGCCAACATGTCACTGCCATATTTATTATGCTGCTTTGCAGTCATTTACTATCCGTAGGGAACACTTGGAAATAGTTCAGAACCACAGACATAAGCCCCGTTTCTGGAGGCGGGACCTTTTATAGGAGCGTCCTCTCAGCTGTTGTGTCTCCAGCAGAGTAGGAACCAGATAGGACCCAGATAGAACCCAGAGAGGACCCAGATAGGACCCAGATAGGACCCAGATAGGACCCAGATATGACCCAGATAGGATCCAGATAGGACCCAGATAGGACCCACCGGACTCTGCAGAGTAGGACCCAGATAGACCCAGATAGGACCCAGATAGGACCCCGATAGGACCCACCGGACTCAGCAGAGTAGGACCCAGATAGGACCAAGATAGGACCCACCGGACTCAGCAGAGTAGGATCCAGATAGGACCCAGCAGAGTAGGATCCAGATAGGACCCAGATATGACCCAGAAAGGACCCAGATAGGACCCAGATAGGACCCACCGGACTCAGCAGAGTAGGATCCAGATAGGACCCAGATATGACCCAGATAGGATCCAGATAGGACCCAGATAGGACCCACCGGACTCTGCAGAGTAGGACCCAGATAGACCCAGATAGGACCCAGATAGGACCCCGATAGGACCCACCGGACTCAGCAGAGTAGGACCCAGATAGGACCAAGATAGGACCCACCGGACTCAGCAGAGTAGGATCCAGATAGGACCCAGATATGACCCAGAAAGGACCCAGATAGGACCCAGATAGGACCCACCGGACTCAGCAGAGTAGGATCCAGATAGGACCCAGATAGGACCCAGATAGGACCTACCGGACTCTGACGGTGACGTCACAGAGGCGACTCGCCGATAATATAACAGAGAAAATGACAACGAGGAGGTAAACCTTCTGTTTGTGTGTTCGTGTACATGGCGGTGGACGCTATGAACTTGTTAGCCACGGTTAGCCACGGTTAGCCACGGTTAGCTACGGTTAGCTACGGTTAGCCACGGTTAGAGACCCACGAGTCTAGCCTGTTGTTGTTAAACGTCATCAAGCGAGCGCCGGTAAACGTCCCATGCTGCGTTCATGCAGGCTCAGAAATGCTGAAGCCTACAGAACAAATATCGGTTATAAAAACCCGATATCAATATTTCCCCATATTACATTTTTAAGTGAATATCGGCCGATAATATCGGAGGGCCGATAATATCGGACATCCCTACGGTAGATATATAGATATATCTTTACTGCAATAAATAATCTATTTACTGTGAAAAATGAGCAGTTTATGATCAATATTATGTCTGGTTTCTTTCAGATTATTTTGCACAGAAGCTGCTTGACAACAGTCAGAGAGCAGAAAGAGAGTATTCTTTAGAAATATGAACACCTGAGCAGTAGTCAACATCAGCTCATCAGCAAGATAGAAAAAATCATCACAACTCAGCAGATTTAAGCCCTGAGTTCTGACTTACAGGCAGCATTTCTACAGATATTTACCTCAAGTTTCTAAACTTTGGCCATGTTTAATATCAGAACAGGATATAAATAACAGAAACCACAGAAAGCATCATACTCAGCATGTTGGTTTTATAGTGTAACAACGCTGTGGTTAAAGTCGCTCGGAGCAAAGAGTCTCCACGCTCTGCAGGGAAGACGCAGGATTAAGGGCTTGATTACAGCAGAGTTAAACACTAAATATGGATTTAGACCAGGCAGGGAGTTCCGGTCCTCTGAAATGAGGCCAACGCGTAAGTAATTTAAAACTGCATTCTATCAAAAGGCCACCAGGGGCGTTTTGGTGTCAAAAGGACTTCCGTCTCTATACAAGTCAATGGAGAATTCACCAACTTCTCACTTGATTTCTAACCTCAGTAAACGTTTTCAAAATGTGTTTATGGTCTCAATCGCTAGTTTAAAGCCTTCTTCAAAGCAGTATGATGTTCATTTGGGACATTTTGGCCTCCCTGATTTTATATGTGACGATAAAGCAGGGTATGCATTAGGGCGTGGCTACGTGGTGATTGACAGGTTGATTGGTTCACAGGTTCAGGAGGGCGCCTCATGCTCCTCCTGATGCCCATATAAGTAGAATCATGTTTTTATTTTTCCCAGCATGCACCTGAAATGTTCAAGATGGCGCTGCTCAGATCCGATACTATTGGCCTCCGAGCAGCAGTCCACAAACCAATGGGTGACGTCATGTTACGTCCATTTCTTATATACAGTCTATGGGACGTCCAGGTCGGGCCTTAAAGAGACAGGAGCTAAAACGGCCTGTTAATGGACAGAGGCTGAACTGAGCGGCTGCATAAAGGACCAGTAGAAGATAAATAAGGAGTTTTTAACTGGAAATCATGCAAAGATATTCCAGTAGAGACACAGAATATTAATATAGAGCTGGAGATGTGAAGAATATGTGAGCTTTAATATCTATATCTCTGAAGTTTCCTTTAAATCTATTGAGACAGAAACAAAATCAGCTGTTCACAGAGACCTTTTTTTGTGTTTGTGTGTATTTTTGAATCGATGCATGTGTGTGTGTGTTTGTGTGTGTGTGTGTGTGTGTGTGTGTGTGTGTGTGTGTGTGTGTGTGTGTGTGTGTTAAAGAGGTTGCCAGAGCAAAGAGGGCAACCCCCTCGCCCTCCTCAGGGGGCCGAGTGGGCGGACGGTCCTCAGCAGATGGATTGCTGCTCGCCATCGCTTCATGAAGCTGCAACACGACGAGCTGCAGTCATGTTTTAATGGATGAAATATTAAAACAACCTGAATTATTCCTCTAGGTTTGTTGTGTTTTATTGCACTGAAATACAACATTTAAAGAAGTTTATGTAATATCTTTCAGTTAATGTTTATCTTTATGTCTTGTTTGGTTCTTCCTGTTTCTGTGTCAATATTTATGAAACCATATTCTGAGTGTTTGTTTATTAGAGTAAATGTTTAACCCGGTCTCTTTTGACTGTTCCATCTTTCCTTCCTTCCTTCCATCTTTCCTTCTTTCCTTACTCTTTCTTTAATTTTTCCTTTGTTCTTCCCTCCTTCCCTCTTTCTTTGCTCCCTCGTCCTTCCTTCCTTCATTCCTTCATTCCTTCCTTCCTTCCTTCCTCCTTTCCTTCCACCCTTCCTTCTCTCCTTACTTCCTTCCTCTTTTCCTCCCTCCCTCCTAACTCCTTTCCTTCCTTCCTTTCTTCCTTCCGCTTTTCCTCATCCCTCCTTACTCCTTTCCTTCCTTCCTTCCTTCCTTCCTTCCTTCCTATCTTCCTTCTTTCCTCCCTTCCTTCTTTCCGTCCGTCCTTGCTTCTTTCCTTCCTTCCTTCTCTCCTTCCTCCCTTCCTCTTTTCCTCCCTCCCTCCTTACTCCTTTCCTTCCTTCCTTCATTCCTTCCTTCCTTCTCTCCTTCCTCCCTTCCTCTTTTCCTCTCTCCCTATTTGCTCCTTTCCTTCCTTCCTTCCTTCCTTCCTTCCTTCCTTCCTTCCTTCCTTCCTTCCTTCCTTCCATCCTTCCTTCCTTCCTTCTCTCCTTCCTCCCTTCCTCTTTTCCTCCATCCCTCTTTACTCCTTTCCTTCCTTCCTTCCTTCTCTCCTTCCTCCCTTCCTCTTTTCCTCCATCCCTCCTTACTCCCTTCCTTCCTTCCTTCCTTCCTTCCTTCATTCCTTCCTTCCTTCCTTCCTTCCTTCCTTCCTTCCTTCCTTCCTTCTTTCCTCCCTTCCTCCTGTCCTTTCTTGACCTGAGGACAACAGGAGGGTTAAACCCTGATTTAACATTAACTGCAGAAGAGTTGCTGCTGCCTGTAATATGGATAATACACGTGTGTCTGTATTGTATATTTGTGTTGTGCAAATGTTTGTGTTGCTACTGTGTAATAAATCTGTGTGTTTATGTGTTGTAGACTTTGTGTGTATGTAAAATGGTTTTCCATAAACATGACTGTGTGTGTGTGTTGAGGGTTTAAAACATGTTTTCATGTCCGGACTCTGAAACAAACAGATATTTGTTATAGTAGTAAATCACGATCAACACATATAAAAACAGTTAGTAAACAGCTCTGCCTCTGACAGCACAACAATGTCAAAGTTCTGCTTTTATTTCAGTCTGAGAGTCTCAAAATAGGCATTTTATTTTACTGAGGTAAAAAGTATTACAGTAAAAGTACTGCAGTATTATGAGGGATGTAGTATGCAGTATTACAGTAAAAGTACTGCAGTATTATGAGCGATGTAGTATGCAGTATTACAGTAAAAGTACTGCAGTATTATGAGCGATGTAGTATGCAGTATTACAGTAAAAGTACTGGAGTATTATGAGCGATGTAGTATGCAGTATTACAGTAAAAGTAATACTAGGTTTGCCGTCATAAATATGAAATTTAGCCAATAAAATTGAATACAAATTGTAATATAAAGCTGACAGTTCAGTACAATAATTTAAATCAATACAGCTGCTGATAAAGATACACACGTTGTTCCAAAATAGCTTCATAAAAGGTGCATTTAAGTTTTTATTATTAATTTATGTTTTAATCATTATAATAAAACCGTTCTCAGAACAATTTCGCCACCTAATGGAAGTGGTGTAGCTGGTAGAAGTAATTTAGAGAATTTCTCGCGAGATGCAAAAGCGGACAGTACGGTTATTTCCCACCCGCATTCAGCAAGAACCCACATTACTCTGCTTATTATGAATAATAATCGCTACCTTTGTTTCTATTTAGGATATATAGAGACATATACAAAATATAAGCAAATTATAATAACAAGGTGAGGGGCTAAATTAAACGAGATTTCGCTGAATGCGGGTGGGAGAAAAAATAACGCCTCTCTGTGATATTTATACCGCGTGACTTCCCGTGATGCACCACGCTAGAGTGACCACGTGTCCCCCCTCTCTTTCCTGACCAATAGCATGCTCTGTTTAGCCGTAACTCTCCTCTGATTGGCTGAGCGAAATTTAAAAGTACTACAGTTTGAAATCGGAGGTTTCTTTCGAGCGGCAGAGAAAAAGAGAGAGAAAATAGAGTCAAGAGGAGCTTTGGACGCTTAATATAGATATTAAAAACACATATTATCGTTGGAAACTACAAGACGATACTCCATAAAGATATAAGGGACAAATTAATATCGACATTCGGTGAGTTATTTTGGATTTATGCCAATTTCAAGCTAATTATATCCTATATTTGGACTGTAAATACACTATTTGTGCAGCAATATCTCCTAAATTTAAATATTTTGTCATATAAACGTGTTAATTTGAGGTGTTTTTTTTACACAGTGTTTAAGCAGAGTTGACATCCCTCTGCAAACATGGCTTCAACCAACCAAGGTGGATTAAAACGAGATGAAAAGGGCAGAAACATCCAAGTTGTTGTCAGATGCAGGTATGAAAGCGATTTAATTCACTTTTTACACTTTTATCAATGTGAATATGTGCATTTTGTTCATTGTTGTTGTTGCACAGAGCTTCAGCAGTCAGCACATTAAAAGGAGAAGTTCATAGTCTTAAATATATGTCTGTTTATGTCTTAAAACAAGCTGTCAAGTGCTATTAAATATTAAAAAATACACTTTAATATTACAGTTTTAGTCCACACAGTCATTTAAAAGTAGCTGATCAGCTTCTATTGAGCTTCGTCTGAGATTAATCATATAATCTCTATGTGTGTATTTATCTTTATCTTCCTGTACATGCATTTTAAATGTGTATAGGTGAACTAAATGTATTTAAAAGTAGATGTGAAGCTTATATTTAGCAGTCTGAGTTGGTCATATCAAGTGATATCTGACACATTTACAGTCTTTTTAGCATCAGATTCCCTCTTAGTGTTTCCTGTTGAGCTGTGGTGGAAGTATAGTAACAAAAAGAGGAACTTTGCCACTAAAAAAACACAGAAAATAGTAGTAAACTATCCTTCAAAATTACCCAGAGCTCAAGTTGACATATTTAAATGAAGTCCACAATCAAAAAGACATTAATTTAAACGTCACACAAGACCATAGAAGAACAAGAAAAGCTTAAAACTGAACCTGGAGACAAAAAAATGACTAAAAACAATTAATTTATCTGTAAAATGTTGCTTATTAATGTCCCGTTGGTGCAAAAACCCCAATGATTAATCCTTTAATCTCTATGTGATTGTGTCTTTATCTTCCTGAACATGCATTTTAACTGTGTATATGTGAACTAAATGTATTTAAAAGTAGATGTGAAGCTTATATTTAGCAGTGTGAGTTATTATATCAAGTGATATCTGACACATTTACAGTCTTTTTAGCATCAGATTCCCTCTTAGTGAATGTGGTGGACGGAGGAATCTGATTCTGGAGCCTATAATACAAATTACTGAGCGAGTATACACACAGTCACATAGTTGCAGGATAAGCCAAACCATTTAAAATATTTAATAAACCAAGTCCAACATTGACTATAATCTAAAACTGTATTTCTGCAGTATGCTACAGTGATGGAAATGCATTGACTTCCTGTCCAGAGTTATTAGAGATAGTTTATTTAAAGGACTCAGGAGGTCTTATAGCTGTTTCTGCAGCTTTCCCCCAACATGTAATACAATGAGACATGTGTATTACTTTCTGTATTGATTAATCCATTTAGTTGTTTGGTCAATAAAACAGTGAACAATGTTTATTATTGTTTCCTTAAAGCCAAGAGGACGTCCTTAAATGTCTTGTTTGGTCAGTTTACCTCCTAAATGAAGCTTCCTGTTGTCCTCGAGTCAAGGGAGGAAGGAAGGAAGGAAAGGAGGGAGGAAGAAAGATAGAAGGAAGGAAGGAAGGAAGGAAAGGAAGCAGGGAGGAAGGAAGGAAGGAAGGAAAGAAAGGAGGGAGGAAGAAAGATAGAAGGAAGGAAGGAAGGAAGGGAGGAAGGAAGGAAAGGAGGGAGGAAGAAAGATAGAAGGAAGGAAGGAAGGAAGGAAAGGAGGCAGGGAGGAAGGAAGGAAGGTGTTTTTAGTAGCAAAGTCTTTGTGTTACTATGGTTACAGCACAGCTCAACAGGAAACACTAAGAGGGAATCTGATGCTAAAAACACTGTAAATGTGTCAGATATCACTTGGTATGAATAACTCAGACTGATGAAGCTCAATAGAAGCTGATCAGCTACTTTATAATGTTTAATATGTTGTAGTCCAGGTTGAGTTTCTGAGAGTTTTTAAAGCTTTATAAGAATCTGAGTGGTTTATAATACTGACTGGAGACAATGAATTTAACCCTCCTGTTGTCCTCGAGTCAAGGAAGGGAGGAAGAAGGACGGGAGGAAGGAAGAAGGGAGGAGGGAGAAAGGAAAGGAGGGAAGGAAGGGAGGAAGAAAGATGGAAGGGAGGAAGGAAAGGAGGGAGGAAGGAAGGAAGGAAAGGAGGGAGGGAAGAAGGAAGGGAGGAAGGAAGAAAGGGAGGGAGGGATAAAGGAAAGGAGGGAGGGAAGAAGGAAGGGAGGAAGAAAGATGGAAGGAAGGAAAGGAGGAAGGAAGGAAGGAAAGGAGGGAGGGAAGAAGGAAGGGAGGAAGAAGGAAGGAAAGGAGAGAGGAAGGGAGGAAGAAATAAGGATGGGAGGGAGGAAGGAAGGGAGGAAAGGAGGGAGGAAAGGAGGGAGGAAGGGAGGAGAGAGGAAGGAAATAAGGGAGGAAGAATGATGGGAGAGAGGAAGAAGAAAGGAAGGGAGGAAGAAGGAAGAAGATGAGGAAAGAAAAACAGAAAGAAAGGAGGAGAGTAAATCTTCATCTTCAGTGTTTTTAGTAGTAAAGCAGTTAAAATGCATGTACAGGAAGATAAAGATAAATACACACAGAGATTAAAGGATTAATCATTGGGGTTGTTGCACCAACGGGACATTAATAAGCAACATTTTACAGATAAATTAATTGTTTTTAGTCATTTTCTTGTCTCCATGTTCAGTTTTAAGCTTTTCTTCTTCTTCTATGATCTTCTATGACATTTAAATTAATGTCTTTTTGATTGTGGACTTCATTTAAATATGTCAACTTGAGCTCTGGGTAATTTTGAAGGATAGTTTACGACTATTTTCTGTGTTTTTTATAGTGGCAAAGTTCCTCTTTTTGTTGAAAATTGGCAGCAGCACAGTGGAAAAAAGGAGCAGCTTAAAGGTGAAAGGGTATTAATAAGAGAATCAACAATAAATAAGATAAATAAATACTATATACAGTAAACTGGATCGTTGTGTTAATACATCTGCAATATATAAATGTGCAATATGCAGTTCCTGAGATTATATTGCATATTATATATACAAATTCTTCATATGTCTTAGTTTGTTTTTACCAACAGTCCAAAAATCAGATTATCAATATCATAAAAACCCAAGATTGAAGCTCAGCTGTTGTATCTTGGTGTGAAATATTTGCTGGTTTCAGTTTCTCAAAGCAAATTGAGAACTAAAACTAATAAAATACTAAAGAAACTAGAAAATATCCATTTATATTATAGAAAAGGCACATTTATCTGTGTGTATATCACATTTCAACAATAAGACAATTCAGATAATGCATCAAGACAGAATATAAAAGCAACAAATGGTGAAATAAAAACACATTTAAACACAATTTAAAGTGTTAAATTGGGAATAAAATGAAGCTAAAATAGAATAAAGAGATAAAAACAGGAGAATAAAGAGTTACAGTGCAGTGTGAGATATTAACCCAAGAAATGTTGATTTAATAAAGACAGGAAAACCTTCAGCTGTGATTTAAAAGCAGACCTGCAGACATGTGGAGCATAGAAACTGAACGCTGCAGGTTTAATTTGGACCCAAAAAAAAGTGATTTAATACTTTAATAAATCTGCAATATATAAATGTGCAATATGCAGAAGTTCCTGAGATTATAAACAGAATAAACTTTCATATAGATGCAAATAAATGTGCAGAAAATCTGATTTATATATATATATGGGTCAATGACGTATAAGGATTTATTTAAAAATAATAAATATGGGAATATCTATTGCAGTAATTCAAACATTAAGAAAGGTTGAGTAAAACATAAATACATATTAAAATAGTAAATTAGGTGTTTTATGTGTTTTTCCATCTCGATGAATTAGAACTGACCTTAAAAAAGTCATGTGGTGCGACCGTGATCTATCTTAAAATAAACGAATTTAAGTGTTTCGAAACAAATTATTTGCATGTCTTTTAAGTTTTTGTAAATAATAATCTCATATTTATGTTCTATAATGTCACAGTTGCCTTTTTAAATGTATGCAAGACTTATTTTTCCTGTAAATTGCTTAAAAATGATTGAAAAAATTTAAAAATACAATTCAGTTAAGCGTACTGTATCAGTGATTAATATTAAAAGTGATATTTTACTCTGAATTTAATACAGTTATTGGTTTTATTGGTCGCACCACATGATGTTTTGTCACTTTAAATAACAGAAGAATTACTAATAACTTGTGGTTTTTGCAAAGTTAAAGTGATTTCATATAAAGGAAAGGTATTATACATATATATGGTGTTTTTAAAAATCAATTTAAACCTTTTTCTAACTGAAAAAAATGCAGTTAGACTGAACATGTCATAGGCACGTCATTGACCCGTGTGTGTGTGCAATGCTCCTGGGATTCACACAGTAAGATAAAGTTAATTAATAGAATTGGACCCTCAGCTTTCCCAGTGAAGCCAGAACTTAGTGGCAAAACCAACCTGATGACTTGTGGCTCCATCAGCACATTTAAAAAGTCCATTAAAAGCTTCTCAGCTCAGAAACCACCGACCCTACACTGTGTGTGTGTGTGTGTGTGTGTGTGTGTGTGTGTGTGTGTGTGTGTGTGTGAGTGTGTGTGAGTGTGTGAGAGTGTGTGTGTGTGTGTGTGTGTGTGTGTGTGTGTGTGTGTGTGTGTGTGTGTGTGAGTGTGTGAGTGTGTGAGTGTGTGTGTGTGTGTGTTTTCTATGGGTTTTTTTTGCTTTGTAATGTTTGTTATTGTGCTGTTATGTTTTAATATTGACCAACTGAAGGGATTAATAATAATAATAATAACTTCGATTTATATAGCGCCTTTCACGATACCCAAGGTCGCTTTACAAGAGTGGGAGTAGGGGGGTAAGGGCAGGGTGGGGGTTTAGGGAGGGTAGGCAAGAGAGAAGAGGTGTGTTTTGAGGTGCTTTTGGAACTGTGACAGAGAAGTAGCGGAACGGATAGGAGGGGGCAGGGTGTTCCAAAGGGTAGGGGCAATTGCACAGAAAGCCCTGTCACCAAAGGTCTTGAGTCTGGTGCGGGGAGTGCAGAGTAAGTCCTTGCTGGTGGAGCGCAGGGACCGTGACTGGGTGTATGAGTGATGTGACGTCTTCCCTTAATGCAAATGTCTCATTTGTTGTTGAGTGTCTTTTAGGTCTGGGCAATATTATTATTATATATAGATATATTGTATTTTGTAATATCACGATATGGTTCATGTTGTCTTTTACTGGTTTTAAAGGCTGAATTTCAGTAAAGTGTCATTTTCTAAACTTACCAGATTTTTCTAGCTGTTCTATCATCTGCCTTTACCCCCCCCGCCCCCCCCCCCCGGCTCATTATATCCACATTTACTGATGATTATTTATGAAAAAACCTCATTGTGTACCTTTTAATTAATGCATTTATTTTTTGTATAGCGCTTTTTTGGAACTCAAAGACGCTTTACAGAAGCAGGGTCAAAAGAGTGGAGGTTGCGGGAAGGTTTGTGGTGGTGGAGTAGGGCAGTGAGGTAGGAGGGGGGGGGCCTGGATGTGGAGAGTTTTGTGGGTGATGAGAAGGACTTTGAAGTGGTGGATGCGTTGTGGTCCAGGGAGCCAGTGGAGAGTACGAAGGACGGGGGGGTGATGTGGTCACGGGAACGGGTGTGGGTGAGCAGGCGGGCAGCAGAGTTCTGTATGTACGATAACAGCATGAAGCTATTAATGTATGATGTTCAATCAATCAATCAATCAATCTTTATTTGTATAGCGCCAAATCACAACAAAGTTATCTCAAGGCACTTTACACATAGAGCAGGTTCTAAACCGTACTCTTCAAGTTTTAATTTATAAAGAGACCCAACATTCCCACATGAGCAAGCATTTAGCGACAATGGCAAGAAAAAACTCCCTTTTAACAGGAAGAAACCTCAGGCAGAACCAGGCTCAAAGTGGGCGGCCATCTGCCTCGACCGGTTGGGGTAGAGAGAGAGCAAGAATAGGAGAGGAGAGAGAGAGAGTAGCACATTGAAAATAAACATTGAAGCTAGAAGGTCCGGGACTGGAATCTGTCATCCGGACGTCTACAGGCCCAGATTGCCTGTGAGATGAGAAAGCACAGACAACTCCGGGGAAGAAGTGTAGGTTACTGAATGCATTAATAGTACATGAATGTTATTGGATATAGATGGATGGATAGAGAGAGAGAGAGGAGGAGAGAGGAGCTCAGTGCATCGTGGAGGTAGGAGTCCCCCGGCAGTCTAAGCCTATAGCAGCATAAACTAGGAGCTTGCTAACTATAAGCTCTATCAAAAAGGAAAGTTTTAAGCCTACTCTTAAAAGTAGAGAGGGTGTCTGCCCTCCGGACCGAATCTGGGAGATGGTTCCACAGGAGAGGAGCCTGATAACTGAAGGCTCTGCCTCCCATTCTACTTTTAGAGATACTAGGTACCACAAGTAGGCCTGCGTTCTGGGAGCGCAGTGTTCTGGTAGGTACATAAGGTACTATGAGCTCTTTAAGGTATGATGGAGCCTGACCAGTAAGAGTTTTAAAAGTGAGGAGAAGGATTTTAAATTCTATTCTTGATTTTATGGGAAGCCAATGCAGTGAAGCTAAAATGGGAGTAATGTGATCTCTCTTTCTAGTTTTTGTCAGAACGCGTGCAGCTGCATTCTGGACCAGTTGGAGAGTCTTTAGAGACTTGTTAGGGCAGCCTGATAATAATGAATTACAATAATCCAGCCTAGAAGTAACAAATGCATGGATTAGTTTTTCAGCATCATTTTGAGACAGAATATGTCTGATTTTTGAAATGTTACGCAGATGAAAATAGGCAGACCTTGAAATTTGTTGTTAATGACTGAAAAGGTATAGGCAGAAACATAATGCTTATATCTGCCTATCCTGCATGAAATCCCACATTTAAATTAAGCTACTCACCAAAAAATGATAATGAAAATCAGAGAAGACAACCTATTTCAATGTGTAACTCTCATAATAATCCCAATATTGAGTTACACATTCTCAAACTAAATCAGCTTTATTCCAAAGTTTAACCTCAACAACAGAAACACATTTCCTTTTAATCTCTTCTTTGGCTTTAGGAAGAATAAACTTACAAACATCTCTTCAACCACAGTCTTTGTTCCGGCTCCGGCAGTGACTTTATTTATTTAAATCTGTTTTTTTATGTCTTTTTTTATGTTTTCAGACCTTTCAACACGACGGAGCGTAAGTCGTCGTACGGCGTCATCGACTGCGACTCCAACAGGAAGGAGGTTCTGGTGAGGACGGGAGGCATGAACGACAAGGCTTCCAGAAAGACCTACACCTTCGATATGGTGAGGGGAGCGGCTGCAGAGAGGCTTTAAGATGGGTTAAATGTCTCCGAGCTTCAGACAGCGGATATCAGGCAGAGTGATGCTCGCTGCTCTGTGAGGATCTTTGTGTAGTTACTGATGTCAACCAGCAGATGGCACAACGTGACTGTTTTTACCTCAACCTTTGTGTCGTCCTCCCGGGTCAAATTGACCCCGGCTGTTTTGACGTTTTGTTCCTTCTTTCCTCCCTTCCTCGATCCCCCTTCCTTCTTTCCTTCCCTCCTTCCTTCCTTCCTTTCCTTCCTCCCTCCTTCTTTCCTTTGTCCTTCTTTCCTTCCTTCCTCTTTTCCTTTCTCCCTCCCTCCCTCTTTACTTATTTCCTCCCTCCTTCCTTCCTTCCTTCCTTCCTTCCTTCCTTCCTCCCTCCCTCCCTTCCATCCTCCCTTCCTCCCTTCTTCCTCCCTTCGTTCCTCCCTCCCTTCCATCCTATCTCCCTTCTTCCTCCCTTCCTTCCTTGACTTGAGGACAACAGGGGGGTTAAAGTCACTAAAAGTTTCATTATTTAGAGTTTCATCCTTAAGGTCAATTCACAAAACTACTCAGAGACTCTGTTGCTATGGTGACTGGCTATCTCCTCAGTGATTGGTTGACATGTGACCAGTCAATTTAATTAATCTGTTGTTTATCTTCTAATTTAATTGAATTTTGTCTAAAAATGTCAGTTAAATGTGACAAAAAAGACAATTCAAAGTGTTTTAACATAATAATTGATAAAAAAAGCAACATTTAAACACTAATAAAGACATTAAAATATGATTTAAAAGTGTTAAATTGGAATTAACATTAAGCTGAAATAGAGTATTGCTTTTGTACTTATTTATTATTTTCTTATATTGATTGTTTTCTCTTTTTATTGTCCTCTTGCTGCTGCAATACTGCAAATGTACCTATCGTAGGGAACTAATAAAGGAATATCTGATCTTATTAACCCGTAAATTGTGATTTAAAAGCAGCTGAGAGTCGGAGCAGATCTGTGGAGCATAGAAACTGAACGCTGCAGGTTTAGCTTGGACTAAAAAAAGATGATTTAATGCTTTTCTATAATAATCAGTTGTTTGTGTTTTTCCTCCGTCAGGTTTTCGGTCCGGCAGCAAAGCAGATCGATGTCTACAGAAGCGTCGTCTGTCCGATCCTGAACGAGGTCATCATGGGATACAACTGCACCGTTTTTGCGTGAGTGTTTTTTTTAACCCTGCAGTTGGCTCATAAACTAACATCAGAAACATCTTTTATTCTGAAATCCAACCTTTACTGTTTCCTGCAGCTACGGTCAGACAGGAACAGGAAAGACTTTCACCATGGAAGGAGAGAGGAGTCCAAACGAGCAGTTCACCTGGGAGGAGGTACGTCAAGTTTTAAATATCAGGGTCCCTGCAGAGCCTAAAGTCTTCCAATGCCTTTTATTAAAGTCTTAAATTCAGTTTAAAAAAAAAATGTGTTAAAATGTCTGAATTGTAGGAGTTAAGGTGTTATATTTGTTCCTTCCTTCCTTCCGTCTTTTCCTTCCTTCCTTCTTTCCTTCATCCATCTTTTCTTCCTTCCATCTTTTCCTTCCTTCCTTCATCCATCTTCCTTCCTTTTCTTTCCATCGTTCCTTCCTTCTTTTCCTTCCTTCCTCTCTTCCTTCGCTTCCTTCTTTCCTCCCTCCCTTCCTTCTTTCGTTCCTTCCTTCCTTCTTTTCCTTCCTTCCTTCGCTTCCTTCATTCCTCCCTCTCTTCCATCTTTTCCTTCCTTCCTTCCTTCCTTCATCCATCTTTTCCTTCCTTCCTTCGCCTCCTTTATTCCTTGCTCTCTTCCTTCTTTTCCTTCCTTCCTTCCTTCTCTTCCTTCATCCATCTTTCCTTCCTTCCTTCCTTCATTCCTCTCTTCCTTTCTTCCATCTTTCCTTCCTTCCTTTCTTCCATCTTTCCTTCCTTCTCTTCTTCCTTCCATCTTTTCTTCCTTCCTTCATCCATCTTTTCTTCCTTCCATCTTTCCTCCCTTCTTTCCTCCCTTTCTTCCATCTTTCCTTCATCTTTCCTTTCTTCCATCTTTTCTTCCTTCCTTCATCTTTCCTTCCTTCCTTCCTTCCTTTCTTCCATCTTTTCTTCCTTTCTTCCATCTTTCCTTCCTTCTTTCCTCCCTTTCTTCCATCTTTCCTTCCTTCCTTCATCTTTCCTTTCTTCCATCTTTCCTTCCTTCCATCCTTCCTTCCTTCCTTTCTTCCATCTTTCCTTCCTTCCTTCTTTCCTTTCTTCCATCTTTCCTTCTTCCATCCTTCCTTTCTTCCATCTTTCCTTCCTTTCTTCCATCTTCCTTCCTTCCTTCATCTTTCTTCCTTCCTTCCTTCCTTCCTTTCTTCCATCTTTTCTTCCTTTCTTCCATCTTTTCTTCCTTTCTTCCATCTTTCCTTCCTTCTTTTACTTCTTTTTTATAATAGGATTTTATATTTTTTGTAATATTTATGAGATGATCAGGACATTAAACGTTTCTCTCTCTCTCTTGTTTTTAACTTTCTAAATATACATACTCCTCTGAGATTGTAATGGCTTTGTCTTAAATTAAACATTTTCTGAATACATTCGGGCAGCAAGTTGTTGTAAATTTTGAACATAAGCTGTGCAGTTTTGAAATCCACCAGTTGTTTGAATTTGAGTTCGTTAGAATTAATAAATAATTGATTGGTTGGATGCCTATAGTCGACTTTGTTTATAATTCGCATTGCTTTTTTTTGAAGTAAAAAAATAGGTTTGGTGATTGACTTAAATGTGTGTCCCCACACTTCTATACAATAAGTTATGTATGGTTTTATTAGGGATTGATACAAAATTTTTAAAGAATTTGTCATTAAGATATTTTTACATTTATATAGAATTGCCATGGTTTTTGATATTTTATTCTTTAAGAAGTTGATATGTGGCTTCCAGCACAGCTTATGATCAATAACCACTCCAAGGAACTTATTATCAAAAACTCTTTCCACTTCTACATTGTCAATGGTAATTTGCACTCTTTGATTTATAGGACGATTTCCAAAAATAATAAATTTTGTT
>NW_026910193.1:2500-27600 GCF_963691925.1 Scomber scombrus
TAATTAAGCACAGTTTAAGGGGTAAAAAAAGGAAAGAAGGAAGGTAGGAAGGACGGAGGAAAGAAGGAAGGAAGGAAGGTAGGAAGGAAGGAAAGAAGGAAGAGGGAAGGTAGGAGGGAGGGAGGGAGGGAAGGAGGGAGGAAAGGAAGGAAGGAAGGAAGGTAGGAGGGAGGGAGGGAGGAAAGAAGGACATAGGAAAGAAGGAAGGACGGAGGAAGGAAGGAAAGAAGGAAAGAGGGAGGGAGAAATGGAAAGAGGAAGAGAGGAAGGAAGGGAAGAAGGAAAGAGGACGGTAGGGTGGAGTGAGAAAGGAAAAGAGGAAGGAAGGAAAGAAGGACAGAGAAGGAGGGAGGGAGGGATGAAGGAAGGACGGAGGAAGGAAGGAAAGAAGGAAGGAGGGAGGGAGAAATGGAAAGGAAGGAAGGAGAGAAGGAAAGAAGGAGCGAGGGAGGAAGGAAGGACAGAAGGAAGGAAGAAAGGGGGATGGAGGAAAGAAAGAAAGAGAGAAGGAGGGAGGAAGGACAGACGGAAGGAAGGAAGGGAGGATAGAAGGAACAGTAAAGACAGACTGGGTCAATTTGACCCGGGAGGACGACACGAAGATTAACTGGAAGAAACAAGTTTCAGTCAAACTTTAGGGTTTAATAAAGTCTAACAGTCCAAACGATGAACTGATCTACTTTAAACCAGTTATATCTGCAGACTAACACTGAGATAAACTGTGTTTCAGACTCTACCTGCTCTACAACCACTGCGTTCCTCAGGTCTTCCTCTACGTCTTCATCATGGTGGATTTGTCTCTGGCCATCTTCGAGGAGCCGGCCGTCTTCCTCCTTCCTGTTTGGGTAAGATGTCCGACACAAGAAACACACTTCCTCTTTACTCATGTGAACCAGAAAACCCTGAGTCAGCCATTAAAACAGTGAGTCAGCAGTGAAAGCAGTGATGTAATGGTTTAAAGCTGCTGATGGAGAGACTAACATTTAAACTGGTGACCATAACTTAAAGGTTTAGGCTCGTTTCTGTCTTCAGTAACATCGAGGTTATTGTTTAAAAGATTAAAAATGAATCTTAAATGTAACAAAGCATGAAGGAAAAACACTGAACTAGTGATTCTATGTTGTTGGTGATGATGTATTGTTAGAAGTTTAAGTCTCTACAACTTTAAACATGTTGATGTAAAACTGAATGAAGACAATAGATTCTGATTAGAATCAGTATAGAAGCACAAACTGAATGTAAACACTTCAATCACAATAAACAGGCCCAAACCGAATGGAATTGGGTTTCAGAGAGGTAGAATATTCCTTTCCCCAAACCGATCAAATGTTATCATGTAAACGGTGAAACTACGCCTTGACGTAGCCTAAATGCACAGTGTTGTTTCCTCAGTTGTAGATGTGGTGGCTTCCAAGCAGAGCAACTGCTCCACAGCAGAGAGCTTGTTTCTAATTCAAACTAACTATAAGATTTAAATATTATCGCACGTTTAGACGGAAGAAAAACAAGAAATACTGAACTGAAGGAAGCCGAGATAGACCGTAACCAACAGCAACTACCAATCAGCTGACTGATCTCCATCTTTGGTCGATCACGTGATGTTTACATCACATCTTCCATGTAAACCTGACCAGTCTAGAATGATTATTATCTCCTGTTGCTGCTACTCTGACTTTCAGCTAGCTTCATCCTACAAAGGACTACACCTGAACATAATAATCCATGAACAATAAATATTCCCCTCTAACTGTTCAGGAGAATCTAAAGTAGATGCAAGACTCCCAAAAACATGGCTGTGACTTCTGGTGTCTCAAAGTTATATTACTATTTTAAAGCCGGCCTACACAGATGCTGAACCAATCAAATTACAACCAGTTAAACCAGTGTGTGTGTGTGTGTGTGTGTGTGTGTGTGTGTGTGTGTGTGTGTGTGTGTGTGTGTGTGTGTGTGTGTGTGTGTGTGTGTGTGTGTCGTACTGTGTTTTGTTTCCAGGCAACCATGCTGGCGGAGCTGCTCTGTCTGCTCGTCTTCACCCTTCGTCTCGTCCACTACGCCAAAGTCATCCCACGAGAAAAGTTCTGGAAAGACCCCAAAAACATCGCCATCATGGCCATCGTCATGGTGGGTGGGGCTTAGTGACATCATCAGTATAGTGGTGGGTGGGGCTTAGTGACATCATCGTTATAGTGGTGGGTGGGACTTAGTGACATCATCAGTATAGTGGTGGGTGGGGCTTAGTGACATCATCGTTATAGTGGTGGGTGGGGCTTAGTGACATCATCAGTATAGTGGTGGGTGGGGCTTAGTGACATCATCGTTATAGTGGTGGGTGGGGCTTAGTGACATCATCGTTATAGTGGTGGGTGGGGCTTAGTGACATCATCGTTATAGTGGTGGGTGGGGCTTAGTGACATCATCAGTACAGTGGTGGGTGGGGCTTAGTGACATCATCGTTATAGTGGTGGGTGGGGCTTAGTGACATCATCAGTATAGTGGTGGGTGGGGCTTAGTGACATCATCAGTATAGTGGTGGGTGTGGCTTAGTGACATCATCAGTATAGTGGTGGGTGGGGCTTAGTGACATCATCAGTATAGTGGTGGTGGGGCTTAGTGACATCATCAGTATAGTGGTGGGTGGGTCTCAGTGACATCATCAGTATAGTTGTGGTAGGACTTAGTGACATCATCAGTATAGTGGTGGGTGGGGCTTAGTGACATCATCAGTATAGTGGTGGGTGTGGCTTAGTGACATCATCAGTATAGTGGTGGGTGGGGCTTAGTGACATCATCAGTATAGTGGTGGTGGGGCTTAGTGACATCATCAGTATAGTGGTGGGTGGGTCTCAGTGACATCATCAGTATAGTTGTGGTAGGACTTAGTGACATCATCAGTATAGTGGTGGGTGGGGCTTAGTGACATCATCAGTATAGTGTTGGGTGGAACTCAGTGACATCATCAGTATAGTGGTGGGTGGGGCTCAGTGACATCATCAGTATAGTGGTGGGTTGGACTCAGTGACATCATCAGTATAGTGGTGGGTGGGGCTCAGTGACATCATCAGTATAGTGGTGGGTTGGACTCAGTGACATCATCAGTATAGTGGTGGGTGGGGCTTAGTGACATCATCAGTATAGTGTTGGTGGAACTCAGTGACATCATCAGTATAGTGTTGGTGGAACTCAGTGACATCATCAGTATACTGTTGGTGGAACTCAGTGACATCATCAGTGTCATAAACCTAGAACTGCCACTAAGCATTATTTTCATTATCAATTAGAAAAGAGTGAAACTTATTGTTTTTATACGATGATAAGACGAGCCGAAGCAACACAATCTCATATTTAAGAAGCTTAAACCATCAAATACTATAATGATTAATCAATAAGCAAACACTATGCAACTAGAATCCCATAGAAAAATATTATTAATTACACCTGAATTTACCCCTGAAAGCTCAGTATGGGGTTTAATGAGGGAGGCAGAGATCCTTTAATTTGACAAAGCCTTAATTAACCAAATAAAGCACAATTTAAAGGGTAAATAATCCCTTATTTATTCATCTGAAGGAGGTATTAAGAGGTTTGTAAAGGGCATAAACTAAACCCCTTAAATATCCCATCTATTAGAAATACCTTCATTTATTTATCACCTTAAAATCTCATTAAAATCACCTTATTTTACCCTCATTCATGAGTAAATTAATGGAATTTTACAGTTAAAGATCAGGATTTAATCGATTTAACCTCTATAGAGAATCACTTAACAAACATTTTAACATACTGCAACAGAAAATAGAAATGACTGCATGTTTTTTTAAATGCACAAACTGTAAATGTGCACACAATCAGGGTTTCTGTGTTGAGGGATGAGACTAACTCCTGGTGACGGTTGGAGACTCGTGCTCCGAGCGTTGGACCCAGAACATTTCCTGCAGGTTATTTTGGTGTGAAAGCTGCAGCAGAGTTCCTGTCTGAGTTCTGCAGGCTGAGAAAGTGCTGAGGAGACTTTCTGCTGCTGTTGGGAAACAACCTTTAACCGGTGATGTTGCATCGTCAGCGCTTTTTAACTTCCTGGTGATTGTGAGAGGCTCCCCCGCGATCACTTCAGGGCACGTGAAATAATCTGAAATACCACCCATGAACTCTTCATTAATACACAATGAGCTGAGTTTTACTGCAGTCTTTGAACGCCTCTCTGTTCCTGCAGCTCAGGAAGATTAGTTTAATGAGTAATTGATGTTATTTAGTGTGATTTTTAAAAGGTTAAACATGGTCAAAGTTCAATAACTTGAGGTGAACGTATGTAGGTCAAAGGTCTCTGAACAGTTTTTTCTAAATAAGATCCCTTCAGGACACGTTAAATAATCTGACATACCACCGCTGAACTCTTCACTGATACACACACAGAGCTGAGTTTTACTGCAGTCTTTGAACGCCTCTCTGTTCCTGCAGCTCCGTCCTCTCAGGAAGATCAGTTTCATGAGTAATTGATGTTATTTAGTGTGATTTTGAAACGTTAAACATGGTCAAATAATAACTTGCCTGCAGGTCAAAGGTCCCTGAACGCCTCGTGTTTGACGAGCTGAAGTCACTATAAGATAAATAAGAAGATTTTAGTTGTAAATCATGTAAATATATTCCAGCAGAGCTCCAGATTATAAACACAGAGCCAGAAATGTAAAGAATACGAGTCATTTTAAAGCCTTTTATACAAATGTTGCCTTCAGAGATAAGATTAGTCTTTATTGTCACATATACAATGAGCTGCTACTGACTGAGAATGATAATATAAAGGTATAACAACAGAACAGCTGCAGGTAATAAATAATAAACAAAACAAGAAGACAGGGAAGGCAGAAGATGGTTAACCCTCCTGTCGTCCTCCCGGGTCAAACTGACCCCGTCTCTTTTGACTCTTCCTTCCTCCCTCTTTCTTTAATTTTTCATTCCTTCTTCCCCTCCTTCCCTCTTTCTTTGCTCACTTCCTTCCTTCCTTCCTCCTTTCCTTCTCTCCTTACGTCTTTCCTCTTTTCCTCCCTCTCTCCCTCCTTACTCCTTTCCTTCCTTCCTTCCTTTCCTTCCTCCCTCCCTCCTTACGCATTTCCTTCCTTCCTCCCTCCCTCTTTACTCCTTTCCTTCTTTCCTCCCTCCCTCCTTACTCCTTTCCTTCCTTCCTTCCTTCCTTCCTTTCCTTCCTCCTTTCCTTCCTCCCTTCCTCCTTACTCCTTTCCTTCCTTCCTCCCTCCTTACTCCTTTCCTTCCTTCCTCCCTCCCTCCTTACTCCTTTCCTTTCTTCTTCCTTTCTTTCTTTCTTTCTTTCTTTCCTTCCTTCCTTCCCTTCCTCCTCCCTTCCTCCAATCCTTCCTTGACCTGAGGACAACAGGAGGGTTAATGGTTCATGTGTCTCCTCTCTGTTCACTCAGCTGTTAGTCCAGATGTTGAACCTTTAAACAGATGTTGAGTATAAAGTGTCTCCTCTCT
Organism: Scomber scombrus; assembly: GCF_963691925.1. NCBI lineage: Eukaryota > Metazoa > Chordata > Actinopteri > Scombriformes > Scombridae > Scomber > Scomber scombrus. Next base: position 7,982 of record NW_026910193.1, read on the forward strand.
GTTAGTCCAGATGTTGAACCTATAAACAGATGTTGAGTATAAAGTGTCTCCTCTCTCTCACTCAGCTGTTAGTCCAGATGTTGAACCTATAAACAGATGTTGAGTATAAAGTGTCTCCTCTCTCTCTCTCAGCTGTTAGTCCAGATGCTGAACCTTTGAACAGATGTTGAGTATAAAGTGTCTCCTCTCTCTGTTCACTCAGCTGTTAGTCCAGATGTTGAACCTTTGAACAGATGTTGAGTATAAAGTGTCTCCTCTCTCTCTCTCTCAGCTGTTAGTCCAGATGTTGAACCTTTAAACAGATGTTGAGTATAAAGTGTCTCCTCTCTCTGTTCACTCAGCTGTTAGTCCAGATGTTGAACCTTTAAACAGATGTTGATTATAAAGTGTCTCCTCTCTGTTAGTCCAGATGTTAAACCTTTAAACAGATGTTGAGTATAAAGTGTCTCCTCTCTGTTAGTCCAGATGTTGAACCTTTGAACAGATGTTGAGTATAAAGTGTCTCCTCTCTGTTAGTCCAGATGTTGAACCTTTGAACAGATGTTGAGTATAAAGTGTCTCCTCTCTCTCTCTCTCAGCTGTTAGTCCAGATGTTGAACCTTTAAACAGATGTTGAGTATAAAGTGTCTCCTCTCTGTTAGTCCAGATGTTGAACCTTTGAACAGATGTTGAGTATAAAGTGTCTCCTCTCTGTTAGTCCAGATGTTGAACCTTTAAACAGATGTTGAGTATAAAGTGTCTCCTCTCTGTTAGTCCAGATGTTGAACCTTTGAACAGATGTTGAGTATAAAGTGTCTCCTCTCTCTCTCTCAGCTGACTCTGGTGGATATGATCATCTACGGAGGTCTGAAAGCTGCTAACTGCTACTCAGTGCGCTGGTCCAGAGTCCTGCGGCCGCTCCTATTGGTCAACGTCACAGAAGGACGACAGGTAACAAACTCTCAGACTCTCAGACACTTTAACACTTTAACACCTGGTAGAAATATAAATATAAATGTTATTATCAGGCTTCCTCCTAATATAATGGTGGATGTTCTTCAACCATCGTCTGAAAGAAAAGAAGAAGAAGTTTAGAACAAATAGAAAGACGTTCATCAATTAAAGCAGATGTCAAACATGAGGCCAGTGGGCCAGAACCGGCCGGCCGAGGGGTCCAAGCCGGCCCACTTTCCTTCCTGTCTTCTTTCCATCATCTTTCCTTCCTTCCTTTCTTCATTCTGTCCGTCCTTTCTTTTTTATCTCTCACTTTCCTTCCTGTGTTCTTTTCCTTCCTTCCTTCCTTTCTTTCTTCTGTCCTTCCTCCCTTCCCTCTTTTCTTCCCTCCTCCCTTTCTTCCATTTTTCTTCCTGTGTTCTTTTCCTTCCTTCCTTCCTCCCTTTCTTCCTTCTGTCCTTCCTCCCATCCCTCCTTTCTTCCCTCCTCCCATCCCTCTTCCCTTTCTTCCTTCCTTCATTCTGTCCTTCCCTCCTTTCTTCCATCTTGCCTTCCTCTCTCTCTTCCATTTTTCTATCTCTTTTTCCTTCCTTCCTTCATTCCATCTTTCATTCCTTCCTTTCTTCCTTCCTTCATTCTGTCCGTCCCTCCTTTCTTCCATTTTTCTATCCTGTCTTCGTTTCCTTCCTTCCTTCCTTCTTTCCTTCCTCAGGATCAATTTGTGGAATATACTTTACTGAACTAAAAGAATAAAAACTGTGTATCACACGACATAGATTCAATAAACACTTAAAAACAAGACGATTAAATATAAAACTGAGGCATAAATATTACGGAGTGTCTATTTGCACCCCTGGTACAAACAGCCTCGGCCACACAGCTGAGCTATTTGCACCCTCGACGTATAACAACATGAAAACATGGCGGACATTCATCTTCCACGCCAGCAGAAAGGTTTCATCTCTAATGTTTGACACAATGTAAAGACATTTCTGGCGGGAAAGTTGTATTATTATTATTATTATTATATTTTCATAATATTTCCTCAGTGAATGTTTACAAGCGTCAGTTTGTCAGTCAGAAATTATTTGTTGGCAATATCTATCTTCTGTATTAGCAAACATATTGGGCTGTCACATCACTACGTAGGACCGTAGCGGTGGGTTAGGGTCATTAGTTCAGGAGACTCGGGTTCGAGTCTTTGCAGCAGCAGTTATTTATTAATAATGTTTTCAGTGGAGAAACTCTGCTGCATACAACCCAAAAATATCTGAATTTACAACCTTCAGTTTGTTATATGATGGAAATCAGATCTTGACAGATAAGTCTATGGTTGCCATGGATACCAAATATATTTCAGACCTCTGAAGTCTCAGGCATTGGCCCTGATGCATTTCAAGCTGCTCTCACGCTAACACGCCACACCTGACGTTTATTCACGCCAGGAAGTGATAGATCTCACCGGACACAAATTATTATATGATATACAGAAGAGAACAGCGACGTATATTTATCGCGCTGTCCCGGTGGGATACGGGAGTCTTCTGCATAACTCCACACGCTCCCCTCCGACACTCAGGGCCTGATTTACTAAAGGTTTGCGTGTGTAGAAACGTGTGCATACTTGACATCACCTGCAAAAAATGTGCAAGCTGATCTACTAACGCAGCACACTGAGGTTTGCGTCTTTCAACTGAGCAAGATAGTACGAGCTGTCCATTTAGTACGTTAATAATGAATGTAATATTAGTAGTTTACCATAATGAATGTAATATTAGTAGTTTACTGTAATGAATGTAATATTAGCAGTTTACCGTAATGAATGTAATTTGAGGCGTTTCAACCCCAGTGTGCAAAATACAGGGAGGAGAAAATGTAAATATGTTATTTAGCACACTCATTGTGATTTACCAAACCTGAAGGTAATGTTGCTGACGCTAACTGTGTCTATAAATAATACCTTTGAAGGGCAGGTATTAACCGGCTGTTACTATGGAGACGAGGAGACGGAGATACAATGACAGAATACACACAGGATGGAGTTTTTCCACCTGTGTTAATATCTTTAAAGTGGAATATTTGTGGTTTTCCTAACAGCATTGACTTTGTCACTAATACTCTCCATATGTGGGTTTTTCTGGTAATATTAGTTTTTGTTATAACTCAATATATTAGTTAACCTCTTCCACTAGAACCTGATCACATTTCTGCTCGTCCAAACTCTCCATAAAGACACAAAACCCTCATTTAAATACTGCTGTCTGCACCTGTTGCACCTGTTTTCATTTACACAGTTATTCTTAGTAAATCACCTGCAAAACGCACACAAACGGCACGCGCAATCTATTGCACCGTGCACGCAATTTAGTACCTTTATTTGGGATTTTAGTAAATCAGGCCCTCAGTCCCGCAGGGTACTTAATGCACTCCTAATTATACTGGGGTGCAAATAGCATTCATTGATATTTGCACCAAGACGGGTGCAAATTGAACACTTTGCTATATATACCAGGGTACAAATAGCCTTTGCCTTAATATTATTGCACATATGAACTGTGTAATGGAGTTCATTATGTATATGAGCCATGGTACTATTGGGGACATATAACACATATAATCATGCATATATAAGGAAATAGGTAAAAACACCTTAAAACCTCAAACACAAATAAAGCTCAGTGACCCAGATGCAGCTGTTCTAGTAACCAGGATTAAACATGTTAAAGCCACAATGAGGCAAATAAGGTCAGACAATTATAAAACATGACAGAAACATAGAAAACAATAAGTAATAAAAGAGGAATGAATCCGTCCTCTGAACTCTGTCCGACTTCCTGCAGAAAACAAGTCAAACCGAACACAATTCCAGCTGTGAAGTAAGCAGTATAACGGTAGATAAGATAAGACTTTATTGATCCCGGGAGAGGAAATTTTCATGTTACAGCAGAGCAGGAAGCGAGGAAGCCGATAAGAGCTGACAGCGATAAACACACACACAAAAAAACACAAAAAAACTCAAGTCAGAGGAATTCAGTCTGTATACTTTAGATTCTGTACGGCACGAAGACCCACGTTGACTCAGGAAGATGTGACGAAGCTTTTAATATTAACATGTTTCATAGAATATTTTAATAAGAGAAACACACGATTGGTGTCTGATGGCACGCCGACATCTCTTACTTCCTTTTTTAATTTTTTTTAATCTTGTTTATTTTTATTTATTACTCTTTTGCATCTGTATCTGGGTCAGTGATGTATGTCAGGGCTCACACTAGGGCCAGTTGTTCCGTAACGTGCTGAAGCACGGATGTCCCCCCTCCCCTGTCCCCCGCTGGTTGCCTCTGACACATTGCACAATAACATATAGACAGTTTACTCTCATAAAACATGCACAGGTGTGTGTTGGCGGTAAAACACAACACAGCCGATCACTTAACACAACGCACTATGATTAAAAAGTGCAAGCTTGTTCTTCTGAGTCCTGCCTGTGTAGTATGCAGTACTAGATACTGGTGTAAAAAAGACTCTAGTAAAAGCAGACGTCCTGATTCAACTCTTTACTCCAGTAAAAGTAAGACTTAGTTTAATGACTTAGAAGTCGCCAAATGACTTTAATGAATTTCGTTAGTTTATATAATGCAGATTAGTAAAATATGACTTTTATGAGGGTCACAGTCACAGATAATAAACTTAGCATTTCATAATTGTGGTAGCAGCGGTGCAGCAGATGTAATGAAGTCCACGCAGCACGATGGATGCAAACTAATATTAAGCCTTTAGCCTTTTCATTATAATGTCCATGGACATAAATTGAGTTCTTTTGCCTTAATAATGATAAAATAATACACAAAGAATGGTTGGATTGGGAATATATGCATAATGTCTCCACGTTGCATTTAGTGTTGCTTGAAATGACCAGGGCTCAGCTAGTGTTGGGATTCCCTGGAAAATTGGCTTCTTTTCCCGGGATTTAAAATGTCTTATTTTAGGGAAAAATATTAATCCCTAGTGCGCATGCGTGACCAAGTGTACCGTTCCTAAGCACACCTCTTCCAAGCGTACCGTACCAGGGAAGTGTACCGTACTCAAGCACGGTACACTTGTACTCACACTAGCCAAATAATCCGGATTTTAGGGGCAAACTGCTTGGGCACAGTACGATTGCCTAGTGTGAGTACGCCCTTAGTCTCCATGTGGTTTAGTTTAAATTTAAAGGGTTAAAATGTGAAAATAAACGTATGAATAACTTGCACACATTCTTTTTTTGTGGACCCAGCATCAAATTTCTGCTTTTAATCCATTTAGAGAGAATATATTAGAGGATTATGGCAAAAATGTCTAAGTGGTGTAACCATAAAAACTTTGTACCAAATAATTCAACTTGCTTAAAAACAGTAAATTGTCAATAAAACACCATATCAACTAGTTTGGCATGATCTTACATTATAACTTTATATTAAATAAAGGTCATGGAATACAATTGTTATCAATATTACATTTAATCTGGGGAAGCATAAGAATCAGGAACCTGACTGCTTTCTTTCTTTCTTTCTTTCTTTCTTTCTTTCATTCTTTCTTTTTGTCTATCTTTCTTTCTTTCTTTCTCTCTAGGTGATAAAATATGTAATATTTATCATTCTTTTGTGGTTACACCATTTGACATTTTCAGGAGCATTCAGTCTTACTTTTGGTAAAAAATGGTGCAAATGTCATTTCAAATGATATAAAACCAACAAAATACTTAATGTACATTTTAACAAACCTGATGCTGCTTTTAAATCTAGTTTAACTGATTTATGAATTCACCATCTTACCAAAACGTATTAGTTACTGACCCACGTTCCTCTTGTTCATACTGACTAATAAAAGATGCTGTTTAAAACTAGTTTTTAAGTTTTTAAGTCTTTTTCTGCATTCATCCATTTATAAAACAATTATTAAAACAATAAAACCTTAATTACACATTGATCCAGTTTTCTCTTATTGATCTTTTTGTAATATATTGATTATATTGAACTGGGCGTAACTCTGACGTCCATGATGTCTTGCTGCGGAGCCGCTGAGTTCAGTCTGAATTTATCTCCTGCTGTTTTAACAAACCTGATGCTGCTTTTAAAACTAGTTTAACTGATTTATTAATCAGTTCCAGAGACAATAAAATAAAAGTCACATTTACTGGAAGCTGCCTGTTAGAGGTTTTATATTATTGGGCCGTAAATCCAAAGGTCAGATTCTGATATTTTCTCAGTTCAGTGAACAACGGTTAGGAATGTAATGAAGCGTTCAGATGTTTATCACCTGATGATGTCATAATGTCACATGATCAGTACAGGACTTCCTTTATTATTAACTGACAGCTGACCTGTGTGTGTGTGTGTGTGTGTGTACATCTCTGTTTATATGTGTGTATGTGTGTGTCTCTCTGTCTCTGTGTGTGTGTGTGTGTGTGTTTGTGTGTGTGTGTGTGTTTGTGTGTGTGTGTGTGTGTGTGTGTGTGTGTGTGTGTGTGTGTGTGTGTGTGTGTATGTGTGTGTGTGTGTGCTGTAATCTCTGCATCATGTATCTGTGTATAAACTTTGCAGAGCGAGTTTGTTTGAGTCAAAACTTCCGGCTGCTAAACGTACGAATGTTTGACTTTTTGATCTGACGGCGCCTGAACGCATCATTAGTGTTGCGTTTGTGTCCCGTGGGAGATAATAAGCTCTCTTGTTTGTTTGTTTGTTTGTGTTCAGCTCCGCCGGGCGTTCAGAAGCATCCGGAACGCTCTGCCTCAGATCTTCTACGTCTTCCTGCTCTTCATGTTCAGCGTCCTCATCTTCTCCCTCATGGCCCTCAAGCTGCTCGGCAAACGGTGAGACGGCCGACTTTTCATTGGTCCAGCGGTCCGATGCAGTCTGCTGACATTTAAAAACACATTTTAGGAATTTTGTACATTCGAGAACTATTTTTTTCTGTATGACTATATTTATTAAATCACTTCTATATAAATACTGTACATAGGAGCTTCAACCATCCATTTTAACGTGAAACTTATTACATTTTAAAGGTAGGGTTGGTAATCCTGTTCAGAAGCTTTGTTATACTGGGTGAAATGGTCCTTCTATTATCAGAGGTATCAATACATTATGACTTTAGAAAAAGGAACGGAAAAAATCAGACCTCTGTGGCAGCCACAGGACTGATAAAACTCTGACCAATCCATGCTCTTCCCACCGAAAAGCAAAAACCAATCAGGTGCCTTCATGTCTAGTTCTGCATCCGCCCCCCTCTCTCCCTGCCTACTTCACGCGTGCACAGTCTTCACCTGTCGCTGTTGCCGGTATGTGGGGGCGTGGCTTGGACGGACTCACTGACGGGAGGGGGAGCAGCGGGGGGGAACTTAGAGGAGGCAGGAGGAGGTGCTATTTTCAAATCTTGCTAGCTCTCTTGCTAGCTTTCCAACATTACTAACCCTACCTTTAACGTGAAAGTTATTACGTTTTGACGTGAAACTTATTAAGTTTTAACGTGATGCAGCATTAAAAACAGGGGGAAAAACGACACTTCTGCCGTATCGCAATATTACGATATCCAAATTCTTGGACGATATCTACACTTATATCACGATATTGATATATTGCTCAGCACTCCGTCAGAATAATGTGTTCCGATACTTTTGGGAACAGAGTTTTTCATGGTCAGAGCTTTAAACCTTTTCTGGACTTTTGTGATGTCAGACAGATTTTTTTAGCTCGAAAGACGTTTGAGAAACTGTGAATCTTCAATTTCTTTTGAGGCTCGTTGTTTATTTCAGGTTTTATGAGAATTGATGCAGAACTTTGTGTGTTATTTAATCTGAATGTTTTCTGCTCAGAGGTCTGAAGACCATCCACGGAGCTCCGTACTTCACGAACTATCTGGACATCGTGTTCGATCTTTACGTCCTCGTCACGACGGCCAACAGCCCCGACATCATGTAAGAGCCTCGCTTCCTCTGTCTGATGCTGCGATGATAATTAACCTTAAATCAACATGTGGTGGATGACTGTTTGTTTTATTGTGTAACTTCCTGTTAGAAAGAAACAGGAAGTTGTTTATGAACAACAAGAAACATTAAAACTAATTTATTAGTTTTAGTTTCAACACGATTATAAATAAAGGTTTTTTATTTGGTCTTTTTTTAACATGTATTACTTTTGACAATAAATAAATATTAACGGTATTTCTATTTTTTTTTTAAATTTTAATGGTGGCATCATAGCAGAAATTTGAAAATATATTTTTTAACAATTATTATGATCTGTTTTAAATACATTTTAATATTTCTAAACCAAATATTAAAGTTTAATCACCATATTATCAGCTTTTAATGAACCCTGTTTCATGTCTTCATCAGTTTGTAAGAGGAAGTGACATCATTGATGTTTTCTGCTTGTGTTCGGCAGGATGCCCGCGTACAACGCCAGCCTCTTCTTCGCCTTCTTCTTCATCATTTACATCCTCATCAACACCTACATCTTCATGTCCGTCTTCTTGGCCGTCGTATTCAACAACTACAAAAAATACCTCAAGGTACAGCGGTCTGTGTACGGTGGCCCGGAGGTTCAAAATTAAAACTCAAAGTGGGCGTGGCTCTATGAACGCAGTGTGATGATAGACTGTATATAAGAAATGGACGTAATATCCGTGACGTCAACCATTGGTTTGTGGACTGCTGCTCGGAGGCCAATAGTATTCTCTTCCTTCCTTCCTTCCTTCCTTCCTTCCTTCCTTCCTTCCTTCATTCATTTCTTCCGTCTTTTCTTCCTGTCTTCTCTTCCATCTTTTCCTTCCTTCCATTTGTCCTTTCTTTATTTCTTTCCTGTCTTCTGTTCCTTCCTTCCTTCCTTCCTTCCATCTGTCTTTTATTCCTTCCTTCATTCCTGTCCTCATTTCAGGTGATTAAACACTAATTAAAACATACTTCTGAATCTTATATTATAATTTCTGTAAAGTCTGTTCTGCTAGATTTCACCAAATTCTACAAACTTCACCTTTTAAAATATATATATATATATATAATTTGACATATACAGCCTTTGGTGTATAAGAAGAGATAATAAACACAGGGACACAGGATTAAAACTGGGAAAATGTTTTTCTTTTTTCATTTCACTGTCTTTAAAAAAGTAAAAACAACTTTTCAAACCTCTTTAAGGACATTAACATTAACTTGAGTGTTTGACATTTTAGAAAACATTTTATTTTCTAAATGCAGATATTTTTACTGTTTTTCCAGAAGCAAATAAAAAGTGTAAGCTCTTGTTATGCTATGAATCGATATTATAATGAGCTCAGTCATGTACAAATGTATGTTTAGAGAAGACAAACAAACAGCTGTCAGTGTGTCTGATCTACAGACTCTTACAAAAGCCTCCTTTTAGTGTTTTGGTTGGTGAATTAATCTGTTTCTGATTGGATGTTTTCAAGCATCAACTATAAATGTGTGTAAATCATCTGTAACATCGACCCTCTGAGCCGTGTTTTAAACTTCAGCTGGTCCTCTCCGTCCAACAGGAGGAGGTACGGCAGCTGGTCAGGGCCAAAAGGCAGAAGATGGTGCGAGCGTTCGCCGTGCTGCAGGAGCAGAAGGAGGAAGGAGGCGAGCAGGTGGTGAGTCAGGCCAGCTGGAGCCAAGTGGTCAAACTGGTGCAGCCGGACATCAGCGACGCTCACAGAGAGCTGCTGTGGAGCGTCTCTGACGACAAGAGCCAGGGATTCATCGGTGAGTCACCAGCTAATCCTAACCCATACATATAACCCCGTCATCACTAAGGCTGGGTATCAATACCATAGACTGTATATAAGAAATGGACGTAACATCCGTGACGTCACCCATTGGTTTGTGGACTGCTGCTCGGATGCCAATAGTATCGGATCTGAGCAGCGCCATCTTGAAAATTTCAGGTGCATGCTGGGAAAAATAAAAACAGGGATTCTACTTATATGGGCATCAGGAGGAGCATGAGGCGCCCTCCTGAACCTGTGAACCAATCAACCTGTCAATCACCACGTAGCCACGCCCTAATGCATACCCTGCTTTATCGTCACATATAAAATCAGGGAGGCCAAAATGTCCCAAATGAACATCATACTGCATTGAAGAAGGCTTTAAACTAGCGATTGAGACCATAAACACATTTTGAAAACGTTTACTGAGGTTAGAAATCAAGTGAGAAGTTGGTGAATTCTCCATTGACTTGTATAGAGACGGAAGTCCTTTTGACACCAAAACGGTCGCCCCCTGGTGGCCTTTTGATAGAATGCAGTTTTAAGTCACTTCCGCGTTGGCCTCATTTCAGAGGACCGGAACTCCCCGCCTGGTTAAAACACTAGCACAACCTGTATCTATAGCAACCATAACAGAATCTGATGGTCTGTCTGTGCATTACATACCTCAAGTGGGAAAGATTGACCTAAAAGTTAAATGAGTTCAATAGTTTTAGTTTATGACACAAAGTGACTTCTGAGCAGACCTAAACTTCAGACATCATGGCCTCCTGGATTCTGCTTTCTTTATGTGTTTGAGGTGTTGAAACAGCGTCTGAACCCTGACTCAGCCTCTCTGTGTTCAGTAAGCTCAGCGGCTCTCAGACTGCTGAACTACACCTTCCAACTTCCTGCAGAGTCACAATCTTCCCCGAGCATCGCTCCAGACGGAGGAAGTTAAAACTGTCGTCTCATTCAGCTCGACTGAGAAACTTCAAACTTTCACACGGCTGAGTTTATCACATGAAGCCAGACGCAGAGTCATGTTTGTTCCTCATGTCGTTTTCACACATTAAAACGAAACCTGCTGCATGTCAAACGTGACAGCTCATCTTCATCCTCTGCTAATAATGGTGATAATACAACAACAACAACACAATACACAAGGCTTCTAATATCTCATAAACAGTCTTTGGGTGTTCTGGTAGATATATGTTTGGTGTTTTGATATCTCCCACAATATGAGATTATTAAGTGACTAAGTGGGTCAGGGGGGTCAGGGTTAGAAACGATCATGTGATGCTCTCGTCTCCTCTGCTCCTTTTTGTTTTCTTTTTTTTTTGTGATGCAGGAAGGACGGAAGGAAAAAGGAAGGATGGAAGGAAGATAGGAAGAAAGGAAGGATGGTAGGAAGGAAGCAAGAAAGGATGGAAAGATGAAAGAAAAGAAGGAAGGAAGAAAGGAGGGAAGGAAGGAAGGATGGAAGGAAGATAAGAATAAAGGAACGATGGTAGGCAGGAAGGAAGGAAGCAAAAAAGGATGGAAGGAAGAAAGGAAGGATGGAAGGATGAAAGGAAAGAATGAAGGAAGGAAGGAAGGAAGCAAGAAAGGAGGGAGGGAAGGAAGGAAGGATGGAAGGAAAAATGGAAGGAAGATAAGAAGAAAGGAAGGATGGTAGGCAGGAAGGAAGGAAGCAAGAAAGGATGGAAGGATGAAAGGAAAGAATGAAGGAAGGTAGGAAGGAAGGAAGGAAGCAAGAAAGGAGGGAAGGAAGGATGGAAGGAAAGAGGGAAGGATGGAAGGAAGATAGGAAGAAAGGAAGGATGGTAGGAGGGAAGGAAGGAAGGAAGAAAGGATGAAAGGAAAGTATGAAGGAAGGAAGGATCCTCTGCTAATAATAATGATAATACAACAACAACATACACAAGGCTTATATCTCATAAACAGTCTTTGGGCCTTCTAGTGAATATATGTTTGGTGTTTTGATGTTTGTTTGTAAAATAAGGTGCAGGTAGAGGAGGTGCAGGTAGAGGAGGTGCAGGTAGAGGAGGTGCACAAGGAGGTTCAGGTAGAGGAGGTGCAGGTAGAGGAAGTGCACAAGGAGGTGCAGGTAGAGGAGGTACATGAGGAGGTGCAGGAGGAGATGCAGGTAGAGGAGGTGCACAAGGAGGTGCAGGTAGAGGAGGTGCAGGTAGAGGAGGTACATGAGGAGGTGCAGGTAGAGGAGGTGCACAAGGAGGTGCAGGTAAGGAGGTGCAGGTAGAGGAGGTGCAGGTAAGGAGGTGAAGGTAGAGGAGGTGCAGGTAGACGTGAGGAGGTGCAGGTAGAGGAGGTGCATGAGGAGGTGCATGAGGAGGTGCAGGAGGAGGTGCAGGTAGAGGAGGTGCACAAGGAGGTGCAGGTAGAGGAGGTGCATGAGGAGGTGCAGGTAAGGAGCAGCAGGTAGAGGAGGTGCAGGTAAGGAGCAGCAGGTAGAGGAGGTGCATGAGGAGGTGCAGGTAAGGAGCAGCAGGTAGAGGAGGTGCAGGTAAGGAGGTGAAGGTAGAGGAGGTGCAGGTAGAGGAGGTGCAGGTAGAGGAGGTGCATGAGGAGGTGCAGGTAGAGGAGGTGCAGGTAGAGGAGGTGTGTGGGGAAGTTTATTAGTGCTCAGTCCTCCCACAGTATGAGATTAAGTGACTAAGTGGATATTCGGGTTAGAAACGATCATGTGATGCTCTCGTCTCCTTAATTTATTTATTTGTAGCTTGTTGAGTTGCGTCTTTGTGTCGAGTGAACAAGATGTTTAAAAAAAGTCAAAGCTCCAGCACACTGTATGTATACATATACACATTAATATATATCTCAATACACATATATTTACATATGATAAAATAAAGAACATCTATACTAAAATACATGAAATAAGAGCAACTTAGAATAGATGGACGTAAAGTGAGCAGTGCAACTTTAATAACTTTATGAATAGACCAAAAAAAACAGAATATTTCTATATACTGTTTACCGAGTGTCAATTTATCAAGTTTAACCTGAAAAGGTAAAGTGCAAATATGTAGGAAATAAAAACTATCACAACTATGCTGCCCCCTGGTGGTGGCAATATAAAACACAACCTGTATCTATAGCAACCATAACACAACCTGATGGTCTGTCTGTGCATTACATACCGAAGAATGGAAGGAAGGATGGTAGGATGGTAGGAAGGAAGGAAGGAAGGAAGGAAGGAAGGAAGGAAGCAAAAAAGGAGGGAAGAAAGGATGGAAAGAAGGAAGGAAGGTAGGAAAAAGGGAAGGAAGGAGGCAAGAAAAGAGGGAAGGGTGGAAGGAAGGTAGGAGAAAGGATGAAAGGAAAGAAGGAAGGATGGAAAGAAAGGAAGGAAGGTAGGAAGGAAGGAAGGATGGTAGGAAGGAAGGAAGAAAGGAGGGAAGGAAGGATGAATGGAAGGAAAGAAGGAAGGAAAGAAGGTAGGAAGGAAGGAAGGAAGCAAGAAAGGGAGGGAAGGTAGGAAGGAAGGAAGGAAGGAAGAGAGAAAAAAGTTATTCTTCGTTTATACACTAGCACAACCTGTATCTATAGCAACCATAACACAATCTGTATCTATAGCAACAGCACCCCGAAATCGTCCAAAGCTTAAGCCACCAGAATATGATGAACTGAACATGACTCCTTCATTGATTGACAGGTAAAGTGGCGTTCGTCCAGTTGGCCGACATGCTGAACATCGAGGTCATCACGCTCAAGGCGAGGCCACACCCCCTCAACACTTTATGCCCCGCCTTCTACCTGTCAGCGCCGAGCCGCCTCCTCTGCCGAATGGTCCAACACCGGTGAGCCTTCACGTTTCAGCTTCAGTTAACCTTCCTGTCGTCCTCCCGGGGTCAAATCGACCCCGTCCTGGTTTGACTGTTCCTTCCTTCCTTCCTTCCTTTCCTCCTTTCCTACCTTCCTTCCATCCTTCCTTTCTCCCTCCCTCCTTTCCTTCCTTCTTCCTTCCTCCCTTCCATCCTTCCTTCCTCCCTTCCATCCTTCTTTCCTTTCCTCCTTTCGTCCCTTCCATCCTCCCTTTCCTCCTTCCCTTCTTCCTTCCTTCCTTCCTCCCTTCCTTCTTTCCTTTCCTCCTTTCCTACCTTCCTTCCTTCCTCCTTTCCTTCCTTTTTCCTCCCTTCCATCCTTCCTTCCATCCTTCTTCCTCCCTTCCTTCCTTCCTTCCTTCCTTCCTCCTTCCCTTCCTTCCTTCTTCCTCCTGTCCATCCTTCCTTCCTCCTTCCCTTCCTTCCTTCCTCCCTTCCTTCCATCCTTCCTCCATTCCATCCTTCCTTCCTTCCTCCTTTCCTTCCTTCTTCCTCCTTTCCATCCTTCCTTCTTCCTCCTTTCCGTCCTTCTTCCTCCCTTCCATCCTTCCTTCCTCCTTCCTTTCCTTCCTTCCTTCCTCCTTCCCTTCCTTTCCGTCCTCCTTTCCTTCCTCCCTTCCATCCTTCCATCCTCCCTCCCTTCCTTCCTTTCCGTCCTCCTTTCCTTCCTCCCTTCCAATCCTTCCTTCTTCCTCCCTTCCTTCCTTGACTCGAGGACAACAGGAGGGTTAAATGTTGATCAGATCTCTGCCGTGTCTCCTCTCCTCAGAGCGTTCGTGATCGTGTATGACCTCATCATCCTGGCGAACGCCGTGTTCATCGGTCTGGACGAGGAGAATCCGATGATCGCTAACTCGGAGTGGGTCTTCCTGGCGCTCTACCTGCTGGAGATCCTGCTGAAGCTCTACGTCTTCGAGCCCCGGGCCTTCTTCTCCAGACACAGTTTCTGGAACTGGTGAGACGAGCCGACCGACCGACCGAACTTCAGCTCGGGTTTTATTTTCAGGTGGCGTCTCGAACTTCACGAGATGTTTGTTCTGAATAACCAAAAAGTTGAAAACTCAGTCACTCACTGATTCTGCAGGTGTTACTGTTTGTGTTTGTCCTTCCTTTCCTCCCTTCCTTCCTTCCTACCTCCCTCCTGTCCTTCCGTCCTTCCTCCTTTCCTTCTTTCTTCCTCCCTCCCTTCCTCCTTTCCTTCCTTCTTCCTCCTTTCCTTCCTCCCTTCCTTCCTCCCTCCTTTCCTTCCTTCTTCCTCCCTCCCTCCTGTCCTTCCTTCTTCCTCCCTTCCTCCCTCCTTTCCTTATTTCTTCCTCCCTTCCATCCTTCCTCCCTTCCTTCCTTTCCTTCTGTCTGTCCTTCCTCCCTGCCTCCTTCTCTCTTTTCTCCATCCCCTTTCTTCCTTCCTTCCTTTCCTTCCTCCCTTACTTCTTTCCTCTGTCCTTCTTTCCTTCCTTCCTTCCTCCCTTCCTCTTTTCCTTTCTCCCTCCCTCCTTCCTTCCTTCCTTCCGTCCTTCTTTCCTCCATCCTTCTTTCCTTTTCTCCCTTCCTTCTTCCTCCCTCCCTCCTGTCCTTCCTTCTTCCTCCCTTCCTCCCTCCTTTCCTTCCTTCTTTCCTCCTTTCCATCCTTCCTCCCTTCCTTCCTTTCCTTCTGTCTGTCCTTCCTCCCTGCCTCCTTCTCTCTTTTCTCCATCCCCCTTTCTTCCTTCCTTCCTTTCCTTCCTCCCTTAATTCTTTCCTCTGTCCTTCTTTCCTTCCTTCCTTCCTCCTTCCTCTTTTCCTTTCTCCCTCCCTCCTTCCTTCATTCCGTCCTTCTTTCCTCCATCCTCCCTTCCTTCTTTCCTTTTCTCCCTTCCTTCTTGACTAAGGAAGAAGGAAGGTGGGAGGGAGGAAGGAAGGAAAGGAAGGAGGGAGGGAGGAGGAAGGAAGGAAAGGAGGGAGGAAGGAAGGGAGGAAAGGAAAGAAGGAAGGGAGGAAGGAAGGAAGGACGGAGGAAATAAGGAAGGGAGGAAGGAAAAGAAGGAAGGAAGGACGGAGGAAATAAGGAAGGAAAGTAGGAGGGAGGGAGGGAGAAAGGAAAAGAGGAAGGAAGTAAGGAAAGAAGGACAGAGAAAAGAAGGAAGGGAGGAAGGTAGGGGGGAGGAAAGAAAGAGAGAAGGAGTGAGGGAGGAACGACAGACGGAAGGAAAGAAGGAACAGTCAAAACAGATGAGGTCAATTTGACCCAGGTGGACAACAAGAGGGTTAATGAATTAGAGTGAAAATCATCCATTAAGAGATTGGGTTTTTTTTGCAATGCACTTCTGTAATTTCCAGGTTAACGTAAGAATTTAACCTAAATGTTTATTTTTCACAATGTGTTTAAACCTGTAAATGTTTTTTTCTTCCTTCTTTTCTTGATAAACTCTGACTAATGAAAACATGACGGTAAACTTTAAATCTAAAATCAATGAGCTGTGTCATTTCACACGCAGCTTATCTACATCCCAGATTATCAGTACGAGGTATGTGATCCGTGTTTCGGTGCTTTGATACGAAGCCGCTGCTGCTTTTTACCTTCAGACGCTGAAGACCCGCTCACTGGTGCTTGAGGAGGCTTGTTCATTTATTTATTTATTTATTTATTTATTTATTTATTTATTTATTTATTTATTTATTTATTTATTTATTTATTTATTTATTTATTTATTTATTTATTTATTTATTTAATGACTTACTTATTTAGTTATTTATTTATTTATGTAATTACTTACTTATTAATTTATTTTTTCATTTAATTACTTACTTATTTATTTATTTGATTACTTATTTATTTATTTACTTATTTATTTATTTATTTATTTAATTACTTATTTATTTAATTACTTACTTATTTGTTTATTTATTTATTTAATTACTTATTTATTTATTTATTTATTTAACTACTTATTTATTTAATTACTTATTTATTTATTTATGTATTACTTATTTATTCATTTATTTAATTACTTATTTATTAAATTACTTACTTATTTATTTACTTATTTAATTATTTATTTATTTAATTACTTACTTTTTTATTTTTTAATTGCTTATTTTTTTATTACTTATTTTTTTATTTATTTATTTATTTATTTATTTATTTATTTATTTATTTATCTATTTAATTACTTATTTATTACTTTCAGGGAGTAAAACAGCTTTTAAAGGGTCATTAATTTTTGTTGGTTTAAAGGTGCAATAAACCACATTCAGCCCCTCTAGATGTCAGCAAACAGCTATTTGCCGCTTTCTTTTCTTTTCCCAACAACGTTATTAAGTAAACAACGTGAACATTTGTTTCAGTCTGACATGTAGCTGGGCTGAACGTCGTATATTCTGCCTTTTCTTAAAGCGATGGTTCGGCGTAATATCGACCTAGCGTCATTTGCACCATGACGTCTATTTAACCACCCGCTCCACTTTTTTTTCCATTTTGTCACAAACTGGTGGAGTTAGAGCCATCAGCCGAATGGTTTAGTACAGGCGCTAACGGACCCACCAGTGTATCTCGTAAATGACTCCACTAATAATGGCCTGGGTTGGTATCAAACTTCTACAGTAGTACAAATAGGGTCTTTACTCATAAATCGATGCATTGGAAAGTTTGTAAGTACACCAGGAGTTTATTAAAGTAACACTTACCTGATGGCTTTTACTCTGCTGCTAAAGCTGTAAACATCTTGCGTGATCACTGAAATCCCGTGTGGTCGCGTGAGATCCCGCACAGATCTCATTGCGGGGATCTCGCGTGACCACACAGGATTTCGACGATGTTTACAGCTTTAGCAGCAGAGTAAAAGCCATCAGGTAAGTGTTGTTTTAATAAACTCCTGGTGTACTTACAAACTTTCCAATGCATCGATTTATGAGTAAAGACCCCATTTGTACTACTGTAGAAGTTTGATAACAATCCAGACATTATTAGTGGGGTAATTTACGAGATACTCTGGTGGGTCCGTTAGCGCCTGTACTAAGCCATTCAACTCCATTAATTTGCGACAAAATGAAAAAAAAGGGGCTGAGGCGGTGTTTAGATAGACGTCATGGTGCAAATGACGCTAGGTCGAAATTACGCCGAACCATCGCTTAAAGAACAAAGAGTCTAAAAGTAAGAATCTATTGACCTTTTTATAAAACAAAACCCAAAATGTTTTAAGACATTTAAAAGAAACCAAAACTGTCAGCACAGAAAATAAAGATATAAAAACATGTTTGTTGCCTGTAATGCTCGCTGCAGCCTGTAGAGGCGCTAGCAGCTCTTCACTCACAGCTTTGGTTTCTTCTTTTAGACTCGTTGTATTTTAATAAGAAGCTCATTTTAAAGCATCTGAGAGTTTTGCTGCAGCTGTTGTTGATGCTGACGTTGGTTGTTTTGCATTGTTGCTGTTTTTACAGTATAGCGCCCCCTGCTGGTGAGCAGCGCAGCAGCAGCAGCGTGTGACCCGCTGCTAACGCTGGTTTGGCTTTCAGCATTTCAACTTGAATGTTTTAGTTTTCTGACTTTTGGGGGGTTTGTTTCTGGTTGCAGGTTTGACACCATCATCGTCGTAGCAGCGCTCATCGCCACCATCATCAACTCAGCCATGAAGTCATGTGAGTGCTGTGCTAGAATATCACCATCAATTTAACCAAAAACAGTCAATTTTAAGTCATTTATCAACCAAAGATGTCATCAGATAAATGAGGTCATTACATTTATTTTGCAATGAAAGAACAAGACTGAAGTCATGTTGTTGCGAAACTTTAATGATCAATGATATGATTAAAATAGTCTGAATAACTGAAGCTTTTCTGTTTTAACCCTCCTGTTGTCCTCGAGTCAAGGAAGGAAGGAAAGGAGGGAGGAAGGAAGGGAGGGAGGAAAGGAAAGGAAAGAAGAAGGGAGGAAGGAAGGAGGGAAGGAGGAAGGGATGGAAAGAAGGGGGGAGAAAGGAAGGAAGGAAAGGAAAGAAGGAAGGGAGGAAAGGAAGAAGGAGGGAAGGAAGGAAGGAAAAGGAAGGGAGGAAAGGAAGGAAGGAAAGGAAGGAAAAGAAAGAAGGAAGGAAGGAAAGAAGGAAGGAGGGATGGAGGAAAGAAGGAAGGAGGGAGGGAGAAAGGAAAAGAGGAAGGAAGGAAAGAAAGAAGGACAGGAAAGAAGGAAGGTTGGAAGGAAGGAGGGAGGGAGGAAGGAAGGACAGAAGGAAGGAAGAAAAGTTGAAGGAGGGAAGGAAAGAAGGAGGGAGGGAGGGAGGACAGACGGAAGGAAGGAAAGAAAGACTAATTGTATTTTTACAGTGTGCTATATGATGTCATTTATCTGGATATTTAAAGAGTGGAGTAGTTTGCTTACATCCAGCAGCTAGCAGAGGTTTGCTGCACTGAACTGTCTGAACTGAATGAACTGAATGAACTGAATGAGTGGTCTCTTGGTGTTTAGCGGCGGTTACACCAGCAGACAGATCCTGGACATCGTCTTCATCCTGAGAGTCCTCCGACTGATCCGAGTGGTGGACAGCATCAAGAGGTTTGATCTCTGACTCTAAACTGTGAAGGAGTTTATAAATGTGCCATGTTTGTAAAACTCCTCAGACTGACGGCTTTCTTCTTCCTGGTCGAGTCGACCCGACTCTGTGACTGTTGCCATGGAGACAGAGCTACAGTAAACAATCTTATGGCGATATTGTGAATAGGGACGAGGTCACTGACTGAATAACTGAGAGTGTGTTGCTTCTGTTAGTGGCTCAGTAATAAATAAGTGTTGGTATAGACTGTATATAAAATGGACGTAACATCCGTGACGTCACCCATTGGTTTGTGGACTGCTGCTCGGAGGCCAATAGTATCGGATCTGAGCAGCGCCATCTTGAACATTTCAGGTGCATGCTGGGAAAAATAAAAACATGGATTCTACTTATATGGGCATCAGGAGGAGCATGAGGCGCCCTCCTGAACCTGTGAACCAATCAAACCTGTCAATCACCACGTAGCCACGCCCTAATGCATACCCTGCTTTATCGTCACATATAAAATCAGGGAGGCCAAAATGTCCCAAATGAACATCATACTGCATTGAAGAAGGCTTTAAACTAGCGATTGAGACCATAAACACAT